>NC_036655.1:0-843 GCF_002806865.2 Cucurbita pepo subsp. pepo | reverse complement strand
GATTGCATGCATGCTAGTAGTTCTGCTTCAGATTAGCTCTTCATGTAGATTACTAGTCAGATTAACTGTTGTGATCGTATTGGGTAAATTACATGAGTGTTGATGTATGCCTTAGGCTTCCGTCGTATGTATGCATGCGTTATTTTATGTGTAGAATTGTGTATGCCGGGGTTCGGGTGCTTGATGGACAAATTCGCCCCATTGAGCGCGAACTTCGTGCTCTGGGTGCTTGATGGAGGTCATCGCCCCGTTGAGCCGGTATGCCTAGTTTGCATGAATTACATACTATGATGTTAGAAGAAGATTGCATGCACCCTCTGTTAATTTATAGGGCCCATTTCTTTGATAAGATTAGGGAATCTCTATTATGAGCGATATGCCGCTCTAGCCAGACTTAATTTTTCTCTAGAAACTTAGCGGTTTACCACGGCAAGAAGATACCCCGGAGTGTTCATAGATTGCTAGCGTGTGAACGGTATCTATAGCTTCGTGGGAGGACCAAGGGGTCCCTGATCAGTTCTTACTGCTCTTAGCCATTTCGCATGGGAAATGTGTCCCCACGTCGTACAGCCCATTAGCTGCATGGGAACGGGTTGGGTCGCGCCCCCCATAGGGGGACTAGATGGGCGTAGGGGTACTCAGCACACCCCTAGGCCAGGTACCATGTAGTCTCAGATAGCCATGTAGTCCCAGATAGCCATGTAGAGGTAGTAGCTTATAGAAAGATACCGACCATATTAGCTTGGCATAAAGAACTTCTAGGCGTTTAATGAGAGAACGAAAAACCAGTGAAACCCAAGGAGCAAGCCCCAAGGGACCTAGATTAGAGCCAGTCGTCCTAGA
>NC_036654.1:8154014-8307221 GCF_002806865.2 Cucurbita pepo subsp. pepo | reverse complement strand
AAAAAAAAAAAAAAAAAAAAAAAAAAAAAAAAAAAAAAAAAAAACCATTAGCAGGTAAATCACGTAATAACAATTTCATATGCGTCAAAATAACAACATTACATTAGCAATGAAACTTCTTAATCTTTATTCTTCAAATACCTGGCGACTTATGAACTCAACAAGAATATTGCAACCAAGAATCTGCATATCAACATGCCGTGTTTGTTCTAAAAGAATTCGAGAAATCCCAATTAAGCTACTAGCATATAGTGGCCTGCAAGAGTTGAAGTGTTTAGGTAAATGACATGCAGAGAGCCTGGTTTCTTGAAACATCAAAGAACAACATGTTTTCCAAGCCTTGATGACGTGTATAATTTTATTCAATGCTCACATTTCTAATAGTAATTCAGTAATAAAGTGGTACTCAGAAGTCCTAAACCGAAAGATTCTAGTTAAATTGCAACACGATTTAGTAAATCAAACTCACATCTGATCTTTGCACATCAATAGTAGTTTTCTGTAAACACAAATTATGATTTTCACAGATCCAAAATTCTCATTCCGCAAATCTTTGTAACATCGTTGCTCCAGGAGTTCGGTAATCTACAAAGACAAAAGCAGAGAATGAGAGGAAGAGAAGATAATGCACTTCCTCCAAATAAGAAATCTTATTGAATCTCAAACAGGTTCCTCAAAAGAATAGGAAAAATGAAAACTGCATTGGGACATAACTTAGCTGGAGCTTTTAATATACAAGTTTAGTGCGTATAGTATAGAAAACAAAGTTTCTTCTAGAAAATCCAATCAAAATAATTAAAAACACAGCCCAAAAGGTAGACAATAGAGCCTTCAAAAGGAAATTACAAGAAGGGGCACTAGCTGTTAAGAGTTAGAAACAAAAGACTCCACTTAAAAAATTCAATATGCAAGCTCAAAGGGACAAAGGGAAGCATGAAGCGAACCAAATTCTAAATCTCCTTTAAAGACGCCATTATACAAACAAAAATCCTTCATGCTTTCCAATCAAATATACTACAAAATAGTCAAAACACCCACTTGTTATTGAAACCTCTAATTGTAAAAAGGTGGGAACAAGAGTAACTTCTACCAACATAGTGCAACATGACTCACATGTTGTCTTCCAAACCATATGATCAAAATATTAATCTTATAAAAGATGCACCACTGAGGCCTAAGCACTAAAGAGAGACTTCTAGACAAAATTCGTGCCTTTGTGGTGTTGATTCTCCCCAGAACAACAAACCTAGACAATATTTGAACTTTCTTTGAGGTTTTAACCTCCCAGAGCTTAGAAAGGAAAGAGGAATGCACCCAGTCAGGTAAAGAAACAAGGCAAACAAAAATAGTTTTACCTTACTTCACGAACTTTATATATATCTCCATGATCCATCTTTCAAATCACTGTTGCTAATTTATTTTCCACAGTGAAGTGTTGACTTATTATTTAAAAGGTCAATGTTTTTTAATAGTTCAACAACATATAGGAGTGGGGATTTGAAACTCTAATGTTTTCTTCGAGGATATATTGTCTTAACCAGTTGAGTTATGCCCATATTGATATTTTAAAAATCAATTATAAGAGTAACATGTCTAAAAAGTTCTTGTGACTCTAGCAGTATGCATCATACTTCGGTGAAAATCATCATGGAAAGTATACAAAAAAGGTTTCTTGTATGTAGGTAGCCTGCTGCATACTTGTGTCGTTTGTATACGAATATTTCATAATCGGAAAACTAATCCAAAGATTCAGAAAATTGTAATTGCAAAATTCATCAAGAAGTTACAATGGCCTTTGCTTAATGACAGAAGATGTCAAGTATGACAATAGGAAAAAATAAATGAAACGAAAAAAAGAATAATTACCTTGGGAATACGCAACGGGTTCTTTGAAGCATAGTCACAGAGCTTAGAAATTTTTCTATCGTCTGGTTTAGCATTCTAGCATATGTAAATATAAAATAAAAAACATAAAAGTTTAAATGTAATCTGCAGTAAATAAGAATAAAGAAACTATACAACGTGGTAACTTCATCTTTTCGTACCAATGCATAATTCAAGAAAACTCTTGTTATTGCCAAAGTCAGTGTCATTTAACTGATTAATTGTTATAATCAAATTTAAGCCACGTTTATTTCCTCAATTCACAACTCCACAACTCTTACCTCAATCCAAATTGTTCTAAGACTAGCGAGATAGACATAAACTTTACAGGGAAAGACTCACCTGATTACGAGGAAGTATATCGGCAAGAAACTTCTTGTATCGTTTCACAGGCTGTCTCGACCTCGCCCGCATAGAAGGACAGAAGAAACAGAGGCTACCACAGGCAGGAACAACCCGCCTAGACATAACCCCCATGTTCTCTCAGAAACTCAAACCTCCTCTCTGAAAGTCCACACAGAGAATGTCACAAACTCAAACACAATATATAAAAGCAACTCATGATACTGTAATTCAAGACATCCAAAGAAGAATTAAGTTCAAAAGTCATACAATACTGTCAGTATGAAACAGCTAATGTATGAGCTATTATCATGAGTTCATAAACACCCTTAATCTTCCAAGTCAAATTCATCTCCATTTCAAAAACCGGCAATGAACTGTGATGAATTATTGAACCAGAGAGTGAGATCTTACCGAACTGAAGAGAAGCTCAAATAAGTTTATGCACCAATAAGAAATCGAACTCTTCAATTCGGAATTGCGATCAAGTTGCTGCAGCCGTGATCTATAGCACCCTGAAGAAAAATCTTCCAAAATTTTCAACGAATTTCGAAACCTAGAATTCATCAGTTCAGAAAATTAACAAAAATCATAGAAATTAAAGAACAATAAGAACACCAGGATTGAATTAGGAGTAGAATAATTACCAGAAATGGCGCAATGGGGCGGAAGAGATAGAAATCTAAAATCTTCCCCCCACCACGGGGAGTGTCCAACTATAATCAATCAAAAATTTCCCCTCTTGCAAAACAATAATGGCGAGATAAAAAAAATAAAAAGAAGGAAAATGAAATGAAATTCGGAAAAAAAAAATTAATATGGAAATGACAAAGTCCCAAACGTCCCCGGAAATTAAGGGATCGAAATGTTCTTCTTTTTTTTCCTTTTCCTTTTCTTTTTCTTTTTTTCTTTTTCCTTTTTATTTTTTATCTTTTTCTACGGAAAAAAATGTATTAAATTCCTTTAAATTAAATATATATTGCTTTTATCAACTTTAAAATTATATATATATCCCTACCCGAGGTTATATACGGTTAGCGGTTGTCGTTACTCTCTTACTTGCTTATATTACGTCTCTTTCAAAAATCTCTCTCTGCCCTTGTTTTCTAAAACCTTCTCTTAAATCGAGGTCAGAGGCTCGAGCATATGTCCCTTGCCCATAGGCGACGCAAGAACGAATTGGCTTAGCTCACTTGTCGTTGGAAAGTGAGTGCCGCACAATCGCAAGTCCGCTGCCATCAACAGTGCGATTGTGATAAATGGTAGTCATATCCCCCTCCTCAAGGTTATATACTGTGAGCCATTGTTATTACTCTCTTGCGTGTTTATATAACGTTTCTTTCAAAAATCTCTCTCTACCCTCGTTTATATATAACGCTCTACTGGTTTAAGTAAATATATTGAGTATTTTTCACGTATTAAATACTGTGCGTTAGTATATTAGATTTATTGGAATGATTTTAATTTTTTTTAATATAAATTATATTGAAAATTTGAAATTATTCCTTGAAAATACTAGTAGTCGTGGCCAATGGTGTATTTGACGATCATGGTATAAAAAGTCGTCGAAAAAAACAATGGCAAGCGACTAGTGGTGTGTTTTGACGGTCGTTGCATAAAAGTCGTGAAAAAGAAACAGTTGCAAACGACTAACGGTATTTTTGACGACCGTAGCATAAAAAGTCGGGAGAAAAAAGACGAAAAATGAAAGAAAAAAAGTAACGAATAGAGTGAAATTGTTAGCACGGAAACGAAGAGGAGTTGATACAGACTTGTTAGAGACCACAAACTTGTGAATCCGTATCGTGGGACACAAGTTTCGTGACACTACATGACAAAATTTTGCATTCACATGTTACTTCATATAAGCTATGTACAACCTCACATACAAGACAAAAGAGGACAATGCATCATGACACTCATCAATCTTGGCATAAACGTGATCGAATGGACGCTACTCGAGGGTCGCTCATTATCTATATTATGTGTGGAGTTACAACCTAGTCTCAGTAAAGTCACGACACTCTTCCCTACTTAACCTAATAATCGTTCTCGATGTTTTCGAGCACAATCGTACTCACTAGACGAGATTCATTTAATTACTGGTACACGTATACTTAAAAAATGCAATTAAAAATATTTTAAAAGTTGTATAACATTTTGATTTTTTTTTTCACTTTCGTACAAATATATTTAGTTATATCTCATAAGTTCTTGTGTTATCACGAGAAAACATTTATATTTTATTAAATCTTAACATAATCAAATAATAAATGTTAATCAATTACGGCATAAAAAATCGTGTTAATATAGTTAATTAGAGTCTAAGTTGTTCGTTTAACATGGTATCAGAATCATGCCCTAAACTTAACCATGCCAATAGAGTGACAATGTCGAACAAAGTATTGTGAGCCTCAAAGACATAGTAAAAAAGTGACTAGAGAAGACTCCAAAGGAGTCGAGCCTGGATTAAGGGGAGACATACATTGTTCGAGGGAGGTGTTGGATCAAAGTGTCCCACATCGGTTAATTTAGGGAATGATCATGGATTTATAATCAAAGAATATACTCTCGTACGAGGTCTTATGTTCAAAGTAGACAATATCATACTATGTGCACGATGTGATCCAAATTAAAATAAAATTAAAATTAAAATTTTGCATTTTTTTAAAATAAATTTAGAGTATAAAATGATATAATTACCAACAAATTTCATTTTTATTATTTAAAATATACTTACCACTACTGCGCTGTATCCAAGAGAGAGAGAGGGGGAGGGAGGAGAGAGAAAACCAGAATGAAGAACAAAATCAACCGAATTCATTCCAAATCGAAGCAACCCAGTTGCGAATTCGGTGCCAATTCCAATGGGTTCGCTCCAAAATCTCCAATTTCAAAAGCTATAATCCCTTTTGAAAAGCCTGTCGCTCATCGATTTCAACCCCTTCTTCAACCCTCCAATGGCGTCCTCTGCAACTTTTTCTTCCCTTTTTTCTTCAATTTCTCCTTCAATGGCGTCCCCAAATGCCGGATGGCTCAGAATTTTGCTCATTAACTGCGTCCCTCTCAAGGCATTCGTCAATGGAAGATGTCCCTCCGGCGTCTCCTCCGTCAGCTCCCAAATGAACTCCGTCGGAAATGCTCTGTAATTGTACTGCTCTATTTCGGTATCCAATTTCTTCATCCATCCAAGTTTCTTGAACAGCTGCGTGAAATCTCCGTTCATTTTCTCGAATATCCGTTTCTGTACGCTGTACCCGAATTTCCCGTCGCTGTATTTCTGCCAGAGGTCGTCTATGGCTTTCAAATCGTCGGCGGCGATGAATTGCACTTCCGAGAAGTAGACGTAGCCTCGTTTCTGTGCAGCTTCGCCGGCGAGGGCGATCAGAAGCCGGCGAGTTTCCTCATCGGCTTGACGGAAGTTTTTGGCCGCGAGGAGGCGGTCGAGCTCGTCGAAGGAGATGGCTGAGGTGGTGTCTGTGGAGAGAGGGAAGGAACCAGCGGCGGCAGCGGAGAGAGAGGAGGTGGCAATGGCAGTAGCAGTAGCAGTGCCAGTGGTGGCGGCGGTGGGGGTTGGTTTGAGGTAAAGAGAGGTGGAGGGGAGAGGGGTGGAAGAGACATTAGGGTGGTGGAGGCGGCGGCGGAGAGAGTGGCGGAAAGATGGGAGAGACTGGGAAGCTGCCATGGGGGAGAGATAGAGGGAGAGTGTGGGCATGAAGAATTGAGAATTGGGGTTTTGATAGATAAGGAATTAGTGGAAAGGGGAAAAAAATAAAGCTTCTCATCAAAAGGGATTCAATTGAGGCTTTTGATTGGTTGGTTAAGGGTGAGGGTTGGATTTTTCTCACTCTACCATATTCAATCTTAATGTCTATATATATATATTGTATTTCTAGTTTAGGAACATTTATTTTCGATAATAAAACAACTACCCTACGAAATAAAGACGTTTAATGGACGTGTTTAATTGTGAACGTGAGTCCGTGAGTTCAAGTAGGACGGAAAATGGGAGAGAGAGGATAGAGATTTTTTCAATTTTTTTTCCGCTATCAGCTTAGCTAAACCTAGACGTGAATGAAGATTACATTTTCTGTCCCCGACCTCACCCGCTCACTTTTATTTATTCATTAAGATAGTATATATTTATATATATACTATCTTAATGAATAAATAATATAATATATATTTTTAAGTGGAAAAACTATACACCATTATAGAAATTTATTTTCTTATTAAGTTGAATTTTCTATTATATTTTTTTGATTTATTAGAATATTTTAGATTTTTAATATAAATTACATTGAAAAAAATGATTATTCACTAAACATATTTATCAACGTCAATATTTCATCAACGTCGATATTATGGAACGATCTTTTAAAGCACTATCCATTAAGCTAAAAACGTGTTAATCGGGCGACCTTTAATCTAGTTTTCACACTAATATATATAACTGATAGTTTATCAATTTAATCAATTTTACTTATTATTGTTAAATTTCTATGACTATGGATTTGAAAATAAATTGCCTAAAAATCATCTTAAAAACAAGATAAAAATCTAACAGGAAGTACCCATTAATGTTCATAAAAACTAAGAAGGAATTTTAGAAAATGAAAAGAACCATTTAGAACTTGGATATAGAAAAGAAAAATACTATTAATGTTGAATATATTGGCCCCATTATCAAATTATAAACATTTTATACATAAATATACTGCACTTATCATTCATTATATAATTAAAAATGATCCTCTTTATCGTTTTGATAGAAAAACGATAAATATTCTAGCTCTTTTATCTTTAAGAGGAGAGTTTTACTCTACTTCCTAGACGAGATATGTTTGTTTTTGAAGTCCTAATCCATCTAAGAGATTTTCATGTCGCTTATTTTATCTTGCGTCGCCTGGTTCTATTTGTGAGGAGAGTTAAACTTTTCGAGAAGGTTAAGTTTTTTGTGTGGTAGTATATGCACGAAAGGGTCAATGTTGGTGATTGTCCTCTCGTAAGGTGCACAACTTAGTTTGACTCCTTTGTTGTATTCTTTGCAAGAGGTTGGTCAATTGTAGACCTCGATCATTTTCTTTGGAGATGTGATGTTGCAAGAGTATGTTTTGTGAGATCTAACACAATGGATGGGAGGAGAATGAAACATTCTTTAAAAGAGTGTGAAAACCTCTCCCTAGTAGACATGTCTTAAAAATCTTGAGGAGAAACCCAGAAAAAAAGGCCTAAAGAGGACAATATCTGTTTTCGATGGGCTAGAGTCCTTAAAAGTTTAGAGTTGTTTCTTTGAGGTGTTCGACCTATGCATTTGTCCGTTCTCAAGCTCTTGTAGGAACGAATGTCTTTAGATGATTTTAAACCGAAGTCATTTCCCAAACAAGAGACGAATCCAAAAGAGTAATAATAGGAGTATTACACTAATTAACTATCCTTCTCCCTCTAAATCACAACAGAATTCTCTAATTAATCTCTATAAGGCCATCTAAGTGATAATTTGTACAAAATTTACGTGATCAGGCAATTAGGAGTGCAAAAAACAAAAGCTTCAAAGCATGCAATTAATCATCTGCAACACGCATATTATAACGCCTTGCTAACCTGCGGGCAGTTCCATCAGTCATTACACCTTCAACGATCTCATATTTCTTGTAGTTTGCTTTCAGTGCATCTTGCTGCTGCTTTGCAAGCTTCTCCTCTTCCACCAACTGTTGCTGCAAGAGAATGGGAGGAACCTTTGTTAAGAACACTATTTCACAAGGCTAAATTTCAAGTTCGATCCCTCGACTTTTAGTCCTACTCTAAAAGTTTTCTAATAGATCCTTGAACTTTCAACCTCGAGTATGTTTCATCTTTATAATTTAAAAGTTGCCTCTAAATTTTTAGTTTTGTGTCTTGTATGTCTCGTCGACTCCACCAGTTTAACACCTGAGCGGCACACCGAAGCGTTGATTTCATGGTATAAACGTTAAACCGATGGGAATAATATTAGAGACCTACAAAATNAAGGGGGGGGGGGGGGGGGGGGATGGGATTTTGAAACTCATACCTTCAGCAAGAATGCAGCTTCAGCGACATGCCTCTGAGTAAGACACTTCATTTTCTTTGCCACTTCAAAGTCAGGATCATCCTTCCCCAACCAGACAAAGCTAATCTTCCTACCGGGCTTTATAGGGCGATCATCGAACATTTCCACTTCGGCAGGGTACGCCCTCACCGGTCTTGGCATTCCAGACATCATGAAAGGGAACTGAGCTATCACAGAGATGACAGAATTTGCCTCCTTCGAGTCCTTCATCTCGACTAAAGCACATTGCGAGCTATTAATTGGCTCCGTGAAATTTGGAATAAAATGGACACTGACAACAGTCCCAAACTGATCTAAAGCGGTTCTCAAAACAGGCTCAGTCACTTGGGGGGAGAGATTATCAACATAGACAGTCCGTTTTACCTTTTCCTCAAACTTGGCATATTGTTCATCCGTAGCTGATCCCATGTGGGATGATAAAGAACCTAATATACCCATTAAAGGAGTTAGCATAATTGTTTACTGTAAACTAAGATAATTACAGTATCAAAAAAACAACACGAAAGAGTACACACTGTATGATTGGAATTTGATTCACCTCAAGGAAATTAATAGATCTTTTAACCAATTAGATGTGCTTAGGTTACTGATACAACAACTTTTATACAACAGTCCAAGCCCACCGCTAACAGATATTGTCCACTTTAGCCCGTTACGTATCGCCATCAGCCTCACAGTTTTAAAACACGTCTACTAGGGAGAAGTTTCCACACCCTTATAAGGAATGCTTTGTTCCCTCTCCAACCAATTTGGGATCTCACAATCCACCCCCTTCGGGACTCAGCGTCCTTGCTGGCACTCGTTCCTCTTTCTAATCGATGTGGGATCTCACAATCCACCCCCAATCAGAGCCCAACGTTCTTGCTGGCACACAGCTCGGTGTCTAGCTTTGATACCATTTGTAATAGCCAAAGCCGGCTTCTCCTCAAGGTTTTTAAAGCCCAAGCAATGGACACAAGGACACATTTTAAAACCTTGAGGGGAGTCCGGGAAGGAAATTTCAAAGAGGACAATATTTGCTAGCGGTGGACTTGGGCGGTTACATTTTAGGTTGAAACCATGTCTTATGTGAATAGGTTAACTATTTGTAACTTAGCAATTTATGTCCGTAAACCCTACGCTAGATACTGATCAATCCTAAGGCGGCAACAAACCTACCAGACCTACATTTAATAGTTGGAAAAACTTCATTAGAAGCAAACTTTTGGCATGAAGAAATGGCCCCATGCTCCAAGGTTACAACCATTTTCTGGATTAACCAAATACTCCTAAGAGGTTGTATAACCTTTTACAGAAAGAAAAGCAAAACAAATCCTTCTTTGTCCCTAATTTCATCTCACAAGATCAAGATTTTGGAGTTTTGAAGTTGGCTGCAACCCAATTAAGATATGCACCCAGGATTAGGCCCAGACTAAGGCCACACATACACACACTGATAATCTCAAGCTAAGTGCGCTTCTCTAAACCGATACTTCTGTTATTTCCAGAACAAATCACAGCCCATCAATCATTTCTTTCCATCTCCATTGTTTTTTTCTCACATTTGCAAGCAATATGAGGACCATATAGAGTGCAATCAAGTCACCTATCTAAATCACAACCCATCTCATAGAGAACATTTCGAACCTGTTCATTGTTGTGCTTAAATCCCAGAAAAACATGAGAAAAAGAATAACAAACACAATATAACGAGATGGCGGCGACTAATTTAGAAATCACAAGGAGAGAGACTCTCAATGGAGAATAAATCAAAGAAGCCAGTAAAGTAAAGCAGGAAATCAAAGATTAGAGCGTGAATCTTACTAGTCCAAATCGAAGAAACGAGATGAGCAACGGTGAGCGAGGGGCATGAGCCTGTAGCAGTAGAACAAAAAATGGAGGAGCGGAGCGTGGAGAAATGGAGATGAATTTGATGAAAAAAGGTGGAGGTAGTGGGGTCTCCTCCAATGGCTGTCAGTGAGGATAAATGAAATAAAAGTACGCAGAAGAGAACTGAAACGATCCCAACAGAAATTAGGGCTTTTATTTATTTATTTATTATTATTATTTTTATAATTATTACATATATTATTTTAAAATTTTAATTTATTATGATTTTATTACTATATATAATACATAATTATTTATTTTTGAATATCTTTTTAAAATAATTTTGAAAGCCTTTTAAAACATAATTTTTTATGTCATCCTTATTTTAATGTTAAAAAAAAAGAAAATAAACGAGTTATATATTAATATCCTTTCAAACAATTCAACGTCTGATTGGATTAGATTGAGTTTATTATTTAATTAACTGATGTTCGAGTTAAAAAAATTTACGATCGAACAAAAAATGGTGAATTTACACAAAAATGTCACCAAACATGCTAGTGCTGGAAACGGGATTCCCGTCTTAATAAAATGAGTATTTAAATTTTTTTCCATTAATTTAAATTTAATTCAGCTCGTTATAAAAAGAACATAATTCAACGAATATTTACCAGTTTACTTTATTCTTCGATGTAACGTTTTTATTACCGTTGATACGACTTTTATTACCGTTAATTGGCGGTAATAAAAAGACGGCACATTTTTATACAGCTGGATATTTAAATTATTCTTAAAAATGGCAGTAAATATAATTTCAGAGAACTAATCCTCACTGTATTGCAAAAATAGACCAATTTTTATTAAAATTTAGAAAATTGTGTTATTTAATTATTTTTTCGTTTATTTTTTTTTTGGCGCCGCCGATGGCCTTTGAAGACGCATGACTCGCGGGTGCCCACAACCCTCTGTTCATGAACGTGACGACAGAGACTTCCAGGGGAATCGAATTCAGACTTTGGAATTGTATCAGAGAATCAAATTCAGCTGCTCCACCATCTCAGATTTGTCCAGAAAGCTCCGTTTGATTCCATTGTTTTTTACTTCAATTTGCTCTGACTGCTGTTTCGCGCTGTTCCGCGTGTTTTGGCTGCTTCATTCACGAGTGTCCTAAAACGCCTCAGAGCTTCGGTTTTTCAATTTTGAGGTAATTTCCTTGCCTGGAATCAGCTGAAACGTTGTTTCAGATTGTTATTGCTATGTATTGAATGGCTTTTGACTGTGTTTTTTCATTGAATGTTGGACTAGTTCCATGCGACTGCGAGAGAGTTCGATGTGAAATGGAAGATGGATTCTTCGTGGTCACGAATATTTGGCGTCGTGAGGTTGTGAATGTGAGGTTGGGGGGTTGATTTTTTTTGTTTGGCTTTGAAAATGGGGCATAGTTCGAAGAAGAAGCGGCGTGGTGGGGGAGGGGGTGGGAAGAGAAGCAAGGGAAGGACGCCACAGAAAGATCATTCGTTCAGTGGCGAAGAGAGCGAGCTTATCTCAGAAGAGCTCACTGCATTGTAAGTACTTGTAACTGATTGATTGTTACTTTTTGTAACCTTATTAAATTCAGTTCGTTCGAAACCAATCGTATATGATAAATTACAACCGGTTGGATCCAATTTACATCTATTTGGTTGGCATTGAATTACCTCCCATATTCCATCATTTTGAACCTAAACTACAATGCTAGTGTAGGGTAGAAAACAAAGTCTTTATCATCAATGGAGATAAAAAAGAGTAGGAAAAGGAATTCCTTTTAACCCCTACAAATGTACGTCGGATCATCAAACGATGGTCTGGTTGGTGGATGGATGCCTTGGAAGATCTGCTAACTATCCTTATGAACATCCACCCTTTTGGAAGATTAGATGTAACTATGGTTTTGGTCGAGGTCCAAAGGATTACAATAGGAAAGTATTGCTTTGCAAAGTTGACAAAAGTGCTACACACATTAAGTCCAACATCTTTTCTAGGTAGGAGGTGATTGCAATGGGTGCATACTTGTAATTGATATGTTGAGCAATTCTATAAAACAGCTCTTTAGTTCTTCCTTTGGAAAAGTTGTAGTTCAAGAATGTCAAACTGCTCATTCGATCCCTTTTTCAAGGAGGAAGTTAGTGGTCATGATTCTCTTTAAAGAACAAAAATCTTTCCAAGGTGGTGTGTGATGTGCAAGGAACCTCTTTAAGGTTATGCCGTTTTGTTTCTAGATTCGTTCTCTCCAACTCTTTGGAGGAAGCTTTAAGTTTCATTTGGTTGTCCATTTTGCAATGCAAGCAGCCTTTGGCTGTTCTTATGAAGTTGTCTCTATGATATTTCTCTCCTTCTTTCCTCTTCTTCTTCTTTTTTTAAGGGAATCCGTTATGACTAAAGAGATTTGTTATTCTTTTGGTTCTGTATTGATAGAGTAAGAAACTAATAATTTCATTGATCAATGGAGTGACCACAAAAGGTGGATTACAAAAAAGTTCACAAATTACAAAATAAAGTAGAAAGACTATGCTCTTTAAAAGGGTATAAACATTTACACCAAGACAAATCATTAAAAATAATCAAATCCCTAAAGCTCTCACTGGTTGAACTTATCGATAAAATTATTTTTTTTCATCCTTGAAATTTAAAAAGTTCCTAATTACCAAAGAGTTCTATAATTATTTGCTAGATCTTATTCTTTTAGATTCGAGCCTATTTTGTATAGGTAGTAGTTGTGGCTCCTTAATTTCGATTGTCTTTTTGTATGTTTTTCTTTTTGGTTTTCTTTTGTGTTTCTCAATGAAAGAAAAAAGGTTTCTAGAGGTCAAGTATCCTCCACCAATGTGAAGCAGACGAAGTTTCAAAATAAAGAAAATGACAAATCAAAATCTACGATATTTTTTTTAGGTGTGGGATATTTCAAGAAGACTGCAAAGTTGTCTCTGGCCCATCTCCTCAAGTTACCATCAAGCTTAGGTATGTGTTATTTTCTACTATACCTATCATACCAATGAATTAAAATATTGTAGACGTGAGCTTTTTTTTTGTTTTTCTTTTGGAAATCAGGCCATATTCAAATGACATGGGGTTTGAGGATCTAGATGTATCTGCTTTTCTTTCGGTGAAGTATGTTGTTTTCAATTTTTTTTTTTTTTTTTTTTTTTTTTTCTGTTTTCCTTTTAGTTGAGTTGCCAAGTTATATCTGTATTTCTTCTTGTTATTAGTTAGATACTTGCCAGGATACCCATACAAATGTCCAAAGTTGCTTATAACCCCGGAGAAAGGTTTGGCAAAAGGTGACACTGAAAAGTTGCTTTCTCTACTTCATGAACAGGTACGGGCTAATCATTATTTGATGAAAAATGTACCTGTTTATTTTCTAATTTTTTTTAAAAAAGTACTTATGTAGATGTGACATTTATTTCAATAATTGTACTAATCAAATTTTAACTACTCCCTCCTATTTTTTTAAAAGGAAAACCATTAAATTTTTAATTGGTGATTATGAAAAGTATTTAAGTAGTTATTATGGCAACGAACTTTTCTTTCCCTATTTAGGCCTAGGGTCCAATGTTTGGTCTGTAAGACTGTGTAGAAGTTGAGGAGGGACTTCTTATGGGAAGGAGTTGACGAGAGGAAGGGTTCTCATTTAGTAAGGTGGGACTCAATGACCAAGCCATTGGATTTTGGGGGATTAGGCATAGGTAATTTAAGGCCCTCGCTCTCTTGGCTAAATGGTTGTGGTGTTGTCCTCATGATGAATTTGACACCTTATGACATAAGATCATTATGGGAATGCATGGGCCCATCCTTTTTAGTGAATCTCGGGCGGGGTTCTGAAAAGCAATCCTACAATTCCATGGAAAGATATCTCCATTGGGTTCCTATGTTTATCTCAATTTGTTTAGTGTTCGGTTGGTGATAGGATGGATATATACTTTTGGGAGAAGAAGTGATTGGGAAGTAGACTCCTCTGCTCTTTTATTTTCTCGATTATATCATCTATCTTCTCTGAGGAGGCATTTGGTGGCTTCTGTCATTCCTATATTTGGAAGTACATCATATCTTTCTATTAGGTCATGTTGTCCTTTTTCTGATAGAGAAACAAGATATATTATAACTCTTTTATCCTTGATGATGTGGTTTTCTGCTAGCCTAGGGAAAGGGATATTCATCTTTGAGGTTTTAGCACTTTCAAAGGGTTTTCTGGCGGTTCCTTTTACTATTATCCGATGAATACCTCCCCTTGTAGTTGCATGATTCTTTTCTCTTGGTGGGAGGTTAAAAGTCCCATAAAGTTAAATTCTTTGTGCAGTAGGTCCTTCACGGAAGAATTAATAACTTGGATTGTGTTATGAGGAAATCACCTGTTCTAATAGGGTTGCAGTGTTACGTCCTCTGACTAAGTGTGACTGAGGATCTTAGCCACCTTTTGTAGAGTTGGGATTTTGGAGTTGCTTCTTTGAGGCATTCAATTTTCATTGAGGCCCACCTAAAGGATGTAATGTCTCATGGTCGAGGAGCTACTTCTCCATCCACTCTTTTGTGAAATGGAGTGCTTTTTTGTTGCTTGCTAGAGTTTGCACGTATTTTATGGAACATTTGGATTGTAAGGAATAATAGGTGGAAGGTCCTCGATCTAATCAAGATGGTAGACCAAATGTTAACCCTCAGTCTTTATTAATTGATTATAGCAATACTGATTTGGTTGGAACTAATCTTTCTAATGGAATTATTCATTCTTCCAAAGATCATTCATCTTCTAAATCAGTATTTTCCCATGGTGTTTTTGGTTCTGATGATGATTCGCAAATTAGTTTGAGCAGCGTGGAAGTGGATTTTCAGCCGTATTGCAGGTTCATATGTAGCAGCCTTTGATACATTATTTCAGAATTCTGATAAGGAAGGACTTTGTTTATCTGAAGCAGTGGAGAAAAAACAGGATACCAAACTAGATGATATTCCTATCTGTTGCTCTCAAGCCTCCGTAAATTTCTTCATCCATTAGGGCCATTGGCCTACGATTTCGAGAAATTTCCCCTTTGATCTCTCTGGGAAAGCCGTTGCCTTTAGTTTCCCCTCTTTTTCTCCTTTGTTTTTTAGATGTTCTGTTTGGGATGGAATAAGTGTTCATTTCTTGGAGGATTGTTGGTTGGGTAATTAACCCCTTTGTGGGTTGTTCCCACATTTATATCATATCTTAAGTAAGAAGCTGCATTATGTGGCTTCCATTTTACCTTCTTCTGATCCTTTCTCGTCAATACTTTGGGCTTTCATGATGCTCGTTCTAATAGAGAGGTAATATGCTTGGGGGGGATTTTCCCATTCTTCAGGATAAGCTTGGGATAAATTTGTGATTCATGGGAGAAGAAACTTTAGGTTTTGGACACCTAATGCTTCAAGGGGCTTTTGTGTAGTTATTTTTTTTTACCCATTTGTTGGTTGTCCTTCCCCACCCCTTACAACCTTTGGTTTCTCCTTGCTCTCAAAGGTTAGAATCCCTAGGAAGGTGAAACTTTATGTATGGAAAATTTTACATGGGAGAGTCACACTTTGGACCGTGTTCAATGACATTCCTTTTTGGTGTTGTTCTCGCAGTGGCGTGTTCTTTGTAGGAGTTAGGAAGAGGATCTCCATCAGTCAGTATGGGGTTGTCAATTTGCTTAGTCTTTGTGGGCGAGGTGTTTGCAGTCATTTGGGTATTGTTTTGACTTAGAATAGAGATTTTATGCAGTAGTGGGTATTGTTTTCTTTGCTATTGTTCTTTGTTAATAGGTACACTTGAAATTTATGGTTTTCCATGTCTTTAAATCTTCATAACAAGATAAGAATTGTTTCCATTTTACAGGCGAGTTATAACGCTCGAGATGGAAGGATAATGATTTTCAATTTGGCCGAGGCTGCTCAGGAGTTCTTGTCAGAAATAGTAACTATAGGACAATCGAATGAATCAGTAAGTTATTCTCAAATATCAATAAAAATAGGATATACTTAAATCAATAATTTCTTTAAAATTCCACTTCAATATTATCTTTTTCCTGATCATTGGATTTTAATAAATAATGCTGATAAGTGTTAAACTTCATTTGCGGTAACTTTTTTTTTTCTTTCCCTTTTTCTTCTCTTTATCCTTGTTCAACCCTCCCTGTCAGCCGCCATCACTTTCTGTTGTTAGTCATTGTCCCTTTGTTTGTTGCTTGTTGCCATTCGCCGATCATTCCATCGCCAATTGCCAGTCGGTATTTTTTCAATACTTCTCTTCAGGTTGCATGTCAAGAGAAACAAAAAAAAGGAAAGAAAAGAAAAACGAAACAGATGTTTATGCTGGAGATGTAGCCTTTAATCCATCTTCTCCAACTGTGCGAAAGGACTCTAAGGATATTATCTAGGAAGGATAGCGCACCTTGTGACATACTTTCAGAATATTAAGCTTAGTAATAACCCCTTCTATCATTCTACATCTCCACTCATATACAATAACTGTTAGGTATAGGGTTAAAAATATTTTTGAATCTCTTCTTATGCATCTAATAGTTATAAAAATGGAAGCCACGTGTGTCAGCAAGAGGAAATAATCTCCCTATTTCTTAGGTTTGAAGGCACTTTAAAAGAAACTATGGACCTCTTCCTGGTGTTCTCTATCAAAGAGTTCTGTTGGGTTTTTGCTTCAGGATATTTATCTCATTTGGAATGTCTTTATATGTCCTTTGTAGACTACTTTTTGATTATTCATTTGTTTCCATGCTCTCTTTTGTTTTACACTCCCTTTTGGAGTTTGTATCTTCGAGCATTAGTCTTGTCAATCACTTAATGAAATGTTTTGTTTCTTATTTAAAAAAATAAAAATAAAAAAAACGAAAAAGAAAAAAACTCAATAGGAGTTGGCTAATCCTCAACAGAATGCTCAGTTACTGAGCCACCGAATCTTCGAAACCTGTAGAAAACGAAAAAAATCTTTCAACTTTAAATACATTACCCTACCCAAAGAACCTCACCAGTAACCTAATAAACAGGAGCTAGTGTCACACTGTTCCTTCTAGTGGAGGGGGTTACACGAAGATACTGGAGTGCTTATTTTATGTATATTCAAGTGCATTTTTTTTATCTTTATTTTTTCTTCTTATGTTTTGATGTCTGCTGATGGTGATTTTCTACTTATTGTGCAAGGTTGCCTGTTCTAATACAGATAACAATTCTCAATTGCTTCCAGACAAAGTAACTTCAAATGAGAAAGGACCTTATGTTCATGGCTATATAGACCTCTTCAGTGGTTCTGGGGAGTTGTGGAGCTGGAGCTTTGACATGGATGAGAAGCCCTATTCCCAAGCCCAACCTCTTGCTGATAGCTTGAAACTAGGAACTGTCCAAGAAAAGAACCTTGATAAAGTTCAAAACTTATTGACTAAGCAAAATTCAAAGCGAGGTGAATTATTGTCTCCTTCCTTTAACCTAGGTACCCTCGAGGAAGAAAGTGAAGATGAGAGTCATAGCATAACTTCATCTCATTCAAGAAGATCCTTAATTGTACAGAAGGCGGGAGATGTTACTGAAGATGAGAAGCAGGTAAGCATTGTTGGACGTGGTTTACTATACTAGATGTTTGTTGTGTCTTTTAAGTAGGGAAGTTTTATTTAATGTAGATTGTGTCCTTCATGTGTGATGTGATCCCATCTAATATGTTTAAGATTTTGAAGAATATAAAAAGGTTTGATGGTTCAAATCACATATCTTTATGTGTTCGATACATGTGGACATGGCACTTTGCTCAAAATTTTGTGCCCATGCTCCCTAAGTATCTTTTATTATTTTGTTTAGTGAGAAATCAAGCTTCATTGAGTAAAAAGAAAGAAAAACAAGGGCATACAAAAAACAAGCCAAAAAAGGGGAGTCCTAGAACTAGCTATAGAAACGAATTCTAATCCGACAAAATCAAATCAATATCATAATTACAAAAGTACTTAGTGATTGAAGCCCACAAACACGCATTAAGTTTTGCCACCTCTCCACCTCCCTAAAAATTCTATTATGACGCTTAAGCCAAATACTTCACAGAATGGCAGAGAAGCTAGTATGGTGCTAGACTTTGCCTTTCTCATGAAAGATCGAGCTTAGAAGCACCTCCCCCACCATAGTCTACCAATCTCTATTCCAAGTCAAACATAACCCAAACAACTTCAACCACTGTGGCCAAAAAGACTGATCAAACTGACAACCCCACAATAAGTGTTGGAGATCCTCTGCCTTTCATCTACCCAGAACATACCATTGTGGGAAAAACACCAAAGAAGAATGTTTCTGAACACAATTCAAAGTGTTGACTCTCCCATGTAAAAGTTGCCACATGATTCTTTTTACCTTCATATTTAATTTTCTAGAGCGAGGAGGAAGCAAAGGTTGTGCCATATGGCGAAGGGTCAACCAACAAATTAAAAAAGAACTACAAGAGATGCCCCTCATAGTGTCCGGGTCCAAAATCCGAAGTCGTTTCTCCCATGACTCACATGCTTATCCAAAGGAATAAAAAGAAAATTCACCATGTCTAACGCCTCGCTATCAAAGTGGGGAAGCAGAAACCCAAATACAATGACAAGGATGGATCAGTGGAAGGGAAATTGGAAGCTATGTAGTGCAACTTCTTGCTCAAGATATTATATAACTGTGGTAACAACTCACGGAGTAGTTTATCACCCACCCAACAATCCTCTCAGAAGTTAACACTCAGACTTGACCCAACAGAACACCTAATTAAAGGAGAAAATGTGGGAAGACAGAGGCAATAGCTTCCTAAAGTATATTTATTATAGTCATCCAAGTGATTAAACCTTCATTTTAAAATGAAGTAGAAACAACTAAGAGTAAGAAAAGATAAATAATTGACTTCTCATGCACACATTTTTTTCATTGTAGATGTTGATGTATGGTTGATAGTTTATGTATGCTTAATGTGATTTTTGCATGTCGACCTCAGCATGAAGTCCTTATACTTGCACAGGATTCTATTATTGTAGACCGTGCTGCTGAAGATGATGACCATGGATCTGAAAGTGAGCCTTCAGAATGGTCCTTTGCTTCCATGAATAAGGAACAAGAGTCCCAAACTACTGATAGGGATATAATGATGGTAGTTCTTTTATCGCTATCTTTGATTTTGTGCTGATATTCTATACTTTGTTTTTAACTTAAATCCCACGTGTCAATGGTTTTGAATTTTATTTTATTAGGTTCATCTGCTCCATCTTGCATGTGCCCCTAAAGGACCATTGGCTGATGCTCTGCCAAAATTGGCGTCTGAACTTTACAACTCGGGGGTATGTCCAATAATTATTCCTCACCCGTGTCCTTTACCAATCCTTATCTTTATCTATTTGATCAACAGATCCTGTCAAAAGTGGCTCTGGATTTAGCCTCTAAACCGTCTTCCACGTTCCATAAAAAATTTGAGTCTGCTTTCCAGGAAGAGATGGTACTTCGTCATTCTTCATATTTTAATAACTTTCGTGCTTCTGCCTCTCTGTTCTTTCTTGGAATTGCACTCTTACCCTTTTTTTTCAATTTTTATTTTACTTAGAATGCTACTAGTTTCTCCGAGTTTTGGAATCCCTCTGATTTTGGTGGGCCAACATCTTCTCAACTGAGTTCTCGATATCTTAATGATTTTGAGGAGCTAAAGCCCCTTGGTAATGTGTTTTGGCGTTTTGCACATGTGCATGTTCCGTTTGTAATAATGTTGATGGTTTCTCTTTGATGTGTGGTGGTACCTTTAGTTTTTCTTAGAATATGAGATGTTGAAGTTTATAAATTTCTGTTTATCCTTCTAAATTTTAATTTTCTGCAAGGCAACTTAATAAAGGGAATGGAGGATGTGTGTGTGTTGATGTGGACGACATGTTAATAACTTCTCTTTTAACAAGAAACAATTTTTCATTGATATAATGAAAAAAAGAACAACTGTTCAAGGGCTGCAAACTCGTGGAGGGAGTGAAAAAGAAAAAATACAAACAACAAACACAACCAAATAGAGATTAGTCATTAAAATAAATAAATATTTTAAGAACAAACAAAAAAACTTTTTCAAAAAATTTGTCTGCTGGGAATCTGCCACTCTCCTCTTGCAATTGAATGAAGCTATGAATAAGGTCTTCACCAAACATTGAAAACGTTAGCTACTTTAAATCTTCCGAAGAAAACCAAGAACCATCACCAACAATATTTTGTATACGGTAAAAGTTCTTTATTATAATCTCTTTTATAAGGTTTTTTCGATTGTTGGTGGATGAAACCATCATTTTTGGTGATTCATTGTTGTCAATTTTCTTCAATTTTAGTATGCACCTTTTTTCTTAATCAAGCCTGGTATTTTTCTTATTGGCTCTATTTTGAGTTACAGGTCATGGTGGTTTTGGACATGTAGTATTATGCAAAAACAAACTAGATGGACGACAATATGCTGTGAAAAAAATTCGCCTCAAGGACAAAATATTGCCTGTCGATGACCGCATCCTAAGGTATAATTGTTTCAAAATGTATAACAATGCTGGTTTATAAAATCACACAAAAGCGCTACTGTGTAATCATATTAAGGCTAAACACAATGTAAAAGAAACCCGAAACTTCACTTCATTTAGAAGTTAATCAAGGTTAATTACAAAAGTAGGGAATTAATTGCGATCTTATTAGTGCCTGAAGTCTCTTTACAAAGAAATTTATTGTTCAAGAAACAAAATTATTACATTCATCAGGCCATTCAGTCTTTATCTAAAAATACAGGGAAATTATCACAGATCACAGAAACCAACCAAACAAACTCACAGTTTACGTGTTAGCTTCAAAGCCAGTTCCATTTAACTGTAGACGTACAATGGCTCAGATTTAGAGAATATACATCCGTCTTAAGTTTAGTTTCTTTATTGCATTTATTCTCCCTTTTATTTAAAAAAAATTAAAAGAGCCAACCAAAAACATTGATTAGACTATATAGTGTATAATAGGATGTTCAAGTTGTTGGGTAGCTTGATGATGTTGAAGCTTATTTTTTTAAAACTCTTCAAGTGCCAACTTCTTTTATTTTTCTGGTTGCAAGTTGCAACATCTGTATCGATCATCCTGGAAACCTGGCTTTTCATATGTTGATCATCACTAGACCCACTTTCGTGGAAATCCAACTGCTGGGAATCTGCCACTCTCCTCTTGTACTTACGAGTAGGTAGTCTTCAGGTTAGCTGTGACGTAGTTATGCTTGCCTTAGTCATCCTGTCATTCAACCTCTTCAGCTTTTAAAGTTGATGTCTGGGGAGGAGGGTGGGCTCATCATTCATGTTCTAGTTGAGCTCTTTCTGAGCTTGTTAATTCTCATATAATTGTGAGGGAGGTGGCACCCAATGAAACAAATTGGTAACTCTATATTCTTTGATGTTGCGATAGGTAGATATAGGCTAGAGTGGTCTTCTCTTACTATGTTAAAGCTGTCACCATCTTAGCTTGGAACTATACAAGGAAGAACCTTGCATATTACTATTTTTTTTTTTTTTTACAGAATTTGGTTACACAATACAAATGTTGCATTTATTTTTCTTTTCATATTTTATTCACAGTTTCCAAGTTTGATACTTATGAAGTATGCTTATGCTTTTATTTTGTTGGGGTATTAGGGAGGTGGCCACTCTTTCCCGTTTGCAACATCAACATGTTGTTCGATATTATCAGGTAATGGGCGTTCTAATAGTTTCTTTTCATAATACAAGAAGTGGCTTGAGACTATATTTAGTGCTTCCTCTTCGTTTTGAAATTCATTTTGCTTGCTTGGAGAGTATCACACCATTTGTAAATAGTGTGTTTAATCTATTTGAAGAAGTGTTTAGCATAAAAGGTATCTTTAGATGGCATGCCATTGTGTGCTAGAGTACAGAGTTAAATACTAAATTATTAATGCCACAGGAGTATTTGATTTTTATTCTTCATTAATAGGCTAGAAAAGGTTTTCCATGATAAACTATGTACTTTACATCTTAATCAGTTGAAAGGGCATCCTCCCTAGAGTGATTTCTGAAGTAGAAAAAACCATCCAGTCATTAGATGTATAAAATTAGTGAAACCTTTCAGGCGTGGTCTGAAGCTGGTGTTTCTGATTCCTATGGAGAGGCCGCTTGGGGTTCCACGACTCCATTGAGTTCTACTTTCAGCTATAAAGGTGCAAGTGCAACAGATACACTGGATCATGAGAATAAGCTGGAATCAACATATCTCTATATCCAAATGGAATATTGTCCCAGGTAGAAATTTTCTTAAATTTTTGCAACTTCTTCTTTTGCATCAACTATACAATGGACCTGGACCAGCAGTTTTTCTTTCAGAATATGTGGAGTTTTCAATTCAACTCATAATAAGCTCAATATGATTGAGGCTCAAAAGGTTGACATAAAAGTAAATTTTGACCTACTTTACTTCATAAGTTTTGTTCTTTAATGATTGAAGTCTCTTGCTTGCTTCATTTCTCTTGTTGTTACTGTACTCACTGTATAGTTAGTAAAAAACTATTTGTTGGATTATGCAAAATGGATTTTCTGGCATGAATTATGTGTTCACACTATTGTCTCTCTCCTTTTTATTGTATGAAGGACTCTTCGTCAGGATTTTGAATCATATACACATTTTGATAAAGAATTGGCATGGCATTTATTCCATCAAATAGTGGAAGGTCTGGCACATATACATGGACAAGGGATCATTCATCGGGATTTAACTCCAAGTAACATTTTCTTTGATGCCCGTAATGATATCAAAATCGGGGATTTTGGTCTTGGTATGATTTATATCCTTTCATGCAATGTCAGCTTTCTACACTTATATTTTCGGATTGTGAGCTTTCACTTTCTTGTTGGAGTTTGTATTTTTAAGCATTAGTCTCTTTTCATTATATTAGTAAAAAGTTTGTCTCTTGTTCAATTTTTTTTTTTTTTCTTTTCTTTTTTCTGATTGCGACTTACTTTTTCCTCGTGAGACTCTTCTGTTAGAAAATTGACATGGCCCCATATGCATAAAGGCCTGCTTGGGACATATTCAGATTCTTGAGAAGACTTATCATTCTTGTCTTTTGGGTGGGAAGTTGGAATTGTTGATGGTGAACAATAAAAAAAATATCATGTTGATTGGACAAATTTCAAAGTAAAATTAGACGCAGTTCCTAATTACTCTTGCACCTGTTTTTTTGCAGCTAAGTTCTTAAAGCTGGAGCAATTAGATCAGGATGTAGGCGTTCCTCTAGATACAACTGGAGTTTCAATTGATGGTACTGGTCAAGTTGGGACCTACTTTTACACAGCACCTGAAATTGAACAAGGATGGCCCAAGATTGATGAAAAAGTAAGTTTCTTCTTGAGTTCACTTTGGATAGGGTTTGGCTTGAATCTGCTGGCAATTATATTTTCATGTAGCTGGGTCTAGTTGGGTGATATTGAGTCGTTGTGGATTACAGGCTGATATGTACAGCTTAGGGATTGTGTTTTTTGAACTCTGGCACCCTTTTGGTACTGCGATGGAGAGGCACCTTGTTCTATCTGATTTGAAGCAGAAAGGAGAGCTTCCAACCACTTGGGTTGCTGAATTTCCTGAACAAGCATCCTTGTTACGACGTTTAATGTCGCAGAGTCCATCTGAGCGTCCTTCAGCCTTGGAACTCCTCCAGCATGCCTTTCCTCCAAGAATGGAGTATCAGTTGTTAGACAGTAAGTTGTTTATTATGCATTCTGAACTCTTTGGTGTATACTCAAGTATGACCTCAAATAGTTTACGATGAAAATTGATCAACTTGACAAGTTTAGGTTGGAGAATAATGATGTATCAACTTGATATTTTTTTAGCATTAGTCTCTTTTCACTATATCAATGAAAAGTTTTGTTTCTTGTTAAAAAAGGACCTTAAATTTATTCAAGCCTAAAGCTAAAGGAACCATAAAAAATTTAGCTAAGGCTAACTCACATAGCAGCCTCTAACAATCTGTCTTTAGCAGTTTATAGCAGAGTTATCAGAACTTACTACTATCAGCATCCAACTCTTCTATGATTATGGATATGATTTTGGTCGTTCCCCAGCTTGTGCTAGGAAGCTTGAGGCATTGGGGTCGACAAAAGACGATGGTGGTTCATGGAGTTGTTGAGCAAAGAAACTGACTTAATTTAACCATTCATTTGGGACTTGAGAAGCTTACAACTTTTGTAATTCTTTCACAGACAAAAGCAAGCTAAATTTAGACTTGCAACAATTACAACAAATAAATATAAATAGGGAAAATATAAAAAATATAAACCAATATGCTACCAAAGGTATTATGCTAGAATTGTGGAGGGAAAATAATCAAAGAATTTTCGAAGACAAGTATCTTCCACTGCTTGATTGTTTTGAATATGCTAGGCTAATATCTTCTTCATGGCGTTCTCTCTCCATTCCTTTTGCTAATTTTTTGTTATATGATATTCATTGAAATCGGCATGCTTTTAATTTCGCTTCTTGTTAAAAAAAAAGGTTTTTGACCTATTCGGTGTTTTTAAAAATTTATGGATCTATTGAACATAAAACTAAAGGATTAAGATCTTATTGGACTTAAAATTCAATTTTTATATCTAATTGATTAGTTAATTTCTAAAAACGTGGAATAGGTCAATGATCTATTTGTCACAAAATTGATAGTTCGAGGAACAATTAGATATTTTTAAAGTTCAAGGATCTCCTAGATACTTTATAAAGTTCATGGATGAAATAGACACAAACCTGGACATTTAAGTGCTAAGCTTCGTAATTTAACCTAAAAGAAAAATAATATACTTCTTTAGTTTCTTTTATTTGAATATTGATTGGTTTTCTTTCATGTCCAGATATTCTACGAACGATGAAAACATCTGAGGACTCAAGTATATATGATAGAGTTGTTAATGCTATCTTCAGTGAAGAGACATTAGCGATAAAAGATGACCAACTTGATTGTGGTACTGCCTCTATCCAGTACACAGATTTGGGCACTGAGGTTCGTGATCATGTTATTGACGTCACAAGGGAGTTGTTCAGGCTGCATTGTGCAAAGCATTTGGCAATAAGTCCCATGCATTTGTTAGATGGGTCTGCGCAAATCAATAGGTTTGATGGTTAATTTGAACTGCTAGTATTTTTTAAGGAAATTTTTAGCTCGCTTCTTACATGTTAGAGTTGGCTGATCTGTTCAAACTAATATTGAAGGAACACGGTCAAACTTTTGAGCCATGGTGGAGATATACTTGAGCTCTGTCATGAGCTGCGTTTACCTTTTCTTAATTGGCTCGTCTCCAGTCAGGTACTTGCTGCATCTGTTTGGTTTTTGTTTTTTGTTTGTTTTTAATTGCTCCTGAGTGGTATGGAACTACTTCCTTTAAGCCAAATAGCTAATTTGTTTATTTTTTCCCTAATGCAATTCTTATGGCTTTTGTTTCAATTCATGAGTGGTAATTAGTTAGTATTGAAATGAATTAGGTGCATAGCAACAACCTAATTCATTTCAGGTATCTCATAATTAGTAATTTCAGATAAACATGTGAAAACTTGAAGAATAGATAAAATGGAGTGTCAGGTGTCTCATAGTGACCATAAATATTGTTCTGAAATTGATTCTTGAGGATTGCATCATACTTCTCTATGTAACTAATACTTCTCTACGTAACTAACCATAGGATCTGTATTGCTTCTGTGATAGAAATCTTCATTTAAACGGTATGATATAGCGTGTGTCTATCGAAGAGCAATTGGACATTCACCTCCGAATCGATACCTTCAGGTACTCTTTTACATGTCTTGTGTGTTTGGTAGTTAGTATTTTGATTTTGTTTTATTTATTAGTTAGAGATTTGTTTTCAGCTTTTTAGTGTTAGAATTATGTTTTTGGTAACAAATTAACCAGAAGGAGGATTTTATTTATTTATACGAAACTGTGAGAAATATATAAGAAACTAAATAAAAGGACAGCCTAATATATAAGATACACCTTTTTTCTTTTGAGTGTTGAAAATTGCCGATTGATTGAAAATTCTCACTACTAGCCGAGTCAATTGTGAAATTGCCGATGGGAATTACATATGTTGGATTTTAGCTTTCTTTGTCATAAAATCCCCTTAATTTCACGTCTTTATTGTGCTCCTGTCCTAGTCTTTTTGAAAGTTGGGTAGCTTCATGGTCTTGTTTTTTATGTTTTATTTCCATGTCCTTATCTATGCTTTTCTCAGTTAAAATGTTCTATTTCTCTACTGTGGTTATATATACTTCGTTTTATCATCTCCAACAGGGTGATTTTGATATCATTGGAGGTACATCGGCTTTGACTGAGGCAGAGGTTATCAAGGTACACTGTCCGTTACTTTAATACATTTGAGAACTGATTTGTTACTTTTTGATAAAACTAAATGGGCCGCATTCCGGCCTTCTTCTTTCCTTCCTTTCTCTCCTTCCTTTCTTCCTTTCTTCCTTTTTTTAGTTGTGTTTTTGGAAAGGTTAGTTGTAACAGTCCAAGTCCAAGTCCAAGTCCAAGTCCAAGCCAAGCCTAAGTCCAAGCCTAAGCCCACTGCTAACATATATTGTTCTCTTTGGGCTTTTCCTTTCGGGCTTCCCCTTCAGGTTTTTTTAAACGCATCTGTTAGGGGGAGGTTTCCACACCCTTATACAGAATGTTTCATTCCCCTCTCCAACTAATGTGGGATTTCACAATTCACCCCCTTCGGGGCCCAGTGTCCTCGCTGACATTCGTTTCTCTCTCCAATCGATGTGAGATCTCACAATTCATCCCCCTTCGGGACCCAGTGTCCTTGCTGACACTCGTTTCTCTCTCAAATCGATGTGAGATCTCACAATTCATCCCCCTTTGGGACCCAGTGTCCTCGCTAGCACACCGCCCGGTGTCCACCTCCCTTCAGGGCTTAGCGTCCTCGCTGGCACACCGCCTGATGTCTGGCTCTTATACCATTTTGTAACAGTCCAAGCCCACTGCTAGCAGATATTGTCCTCTTTGGGCTTTCCCTTTCGGGCTTCCCCTCAAGGTTTTTAAACGCGTCTGCGAGGGAGAGGTTTCCACATCCTTATAAAAAATGCTTCGTTCCCCTCTCCAACCGATGTGAGATCTCACATTAGCAGTGCAGCTTCATTCTTAAAATCCCCATTATTTTTGTTTGTAGCATGCATGTATTACTGTTTTGTTAAAAGTAAGAAAATGAACTTTTCATTTTTGTATATATATATATAAAGAAAAAAACGAAGCCACTCTAAAAAAGAGAAGGAAGTACTACTTATTTTCTTGTCTTCCCACACTGTTCTCTGGGTTTTATGTTTGGCTTGTATAGATGTTTTGTTGCATTACATATTTGTGCTTGGTGTCATAATTGCACTCTTGTGGCAGCAGAAAAACGATTGTACGTGGCTTGTGCTTACCTAGCGAACAAGTCAATTGTGTGAAAGTTGAATTTTGCAGACAATCTTGACGTGGGATCAAGCCTCGAGTCATGTTTGAGAGAAATGTTTTAAAAAACGTGAAGGAGAAAGTGCGTTGAAGACAATTTGAAAGAAAGCAATGTTATAGGCTAAAAACGAATAAGCAACAACCACGGCTTTAATAGTGTACTCAGGTTGCAACAACCACGACTTTGGTGAACGGTCATACACCCTTGTATTGACATAATAAAAATAGTAAAGACCTAACTAGCATGAAAGTAAGAAAAAACAGTTTGGAACGGACATGCGGCCATGAGCAACATGACTTGGACAAGCATGATTGAGACATGTCCCAAGAAACAAATTTCCAAAGGGAGCGAGAAAGTAAAAAAGAATCAAACTAATTAAGGTATGAAAGAATACCAATTAATACAAATTGGGGTATGGGGATTGAATAACTTCCAAACATTTAATCCACGTATCATGAAAGCATCATTTCAAAGCATGGGGTGTGGAGGAGGCTTCCACAATGGTAGGTTTCTTGTTCTAAACTACGTATACCAAGTGACTAAGGAGAGTTTCTGTCCAAGAAATCTATCAAGAATCTTATTATCAATGAAAACTTATTGAATACATGGCTTCTCTATTTGTAGAGAAATGAAAGCAAACTAAAATCCTAAAAGAAAACTAAAAAGATTAATATGGATTTATCCTATTTGTCCTAATCCTACTACATCATCGAATGTTGTATGCTAATTTTTTAATAATAATTTTGTTCATAATTTTATTAGAATAAGTTAGTTTGAGCTTCATATTGTTGATAACTTTTCGGAAGATTTGAAGTTTTAATAAGAAACAAGAAGAAAGTTATTGTTAATCTCTCTTTTTGACATATCTAGATATGAAAAACATGAACTGTTGAAAAAAGAAAACGATATTGTCTGATATAGTTAGAAGTTTTCCTTTTGGGCTTCTTTGTCAGTCCTTTACTAAAGAAATTATAGTTTTCCACGTTTAGGTAATGACGTTTGGTTGAATAATTACTTGTTCTTGAAGTTTAAATCCTTCTTCTTCTTCTTCTTCTTCTTCCCTCTCTCTCTTTTTCTCCCTCTCTCTATCTCTTTTT
Source organism: Cucurbita pepo subsp. pepo (assembly GCF_002806865.2). Lineage (NCBI taxonomy): Eukaryota > Viridiplantae > Streptophyta > Magnoliopsida > Cucurbitales > Cucurbitaceae > Cucurbita > Cucurbita pepo. The sequence goes on along the minus strand of NC_036654.1, from coordinate 8,278,512 downwards.
TTTTGCATTTTCACATCTGTTTACTAGCCTTTAAGTATTCTTGTGTAGATGAACAAAATCCTCACGTTATTTGCTAATGTTTCAGGTGACTGTAGACGTTATTTCATATTTTTTTCATTCAGAATCTTGTGACATACACTTAAATCATGGAGATCTGTTGAATGCTATTTGGTCTTGGGTTGGTGTTAAGGCAGAACAAAGACATAAAGTGGCGGAGGTAGCTTAATGATTTTATTTATTATAATTTCTAATTATTTTATTTTATTTTTTCATATGCCCATGCTGAAGCTCTCTTGTAAATGCAGCTTCTCTCTATGATGGTATCCTTACGTCCTCAGTCTTCTGAGAGGAAATCAAAATGGGTTGTGATAAGGCGCCAACTGTTGCAGGTTTGCGTTCATTGTATGTCTTTTATTTTGAATATTTATTTACTTTCATAAAAAAATAAATATTTTTAAAAAAGACTGAATAAATAAAATACATGGTATATCATGCTTGTCTGGAAAGGCTCCGAATGCATTTGTCAAGGGTAGCTATGAAGGCTCCGAATAAATTTGTCAATGGTAGCTATGAAGGCTCCAAATGAATTCGACAATAGCTATGAATACTCTAATTAAATTTGAGATTATCAGTAGCAATTAAGGCTTCACTGATTGAGTTAGAGTTCTGATTAGAGTTGTGGTTCTAATCAGATTTTCCAGAACTTAAAAGATCTGATACCACGTTGCAAGTCTGAATTAGCTCGACTTCTTATTTATGTTTTAGAGAATTACATATCCCTTTTATAAGGAAGGACTTGCTAAATCTAAATCAATAAATAATCTAAATAAATTCCACATACTAAGTAAATACTAGGTAACTAAATAAATCCAACCAATATAATAATCCCTAGATATTGACAATTAAATCTAACTAGATATAGGAAAGTCAACTATTTCTCTTATTTAATGGGATTACAGTTACTAATGCTATAGACTAGACAAATATTTTTTTTCTTTTTGATCAAAGTGTTTTTCATCAGGTTCGTGAACATTTATGATGAACTTGTGTATATATAATATTTAAGAGAAACTATTCTACTACAGGAACTCAAATTAGCACAGGCTGTTGTAAATAGATTGCAGACTGTAGTTTTTAGGTTCTGTGGTGCAGTGGATCAGGCAGTTCCTAGATTGAGGGGAGCACTTCCAACAGGTATTGTTGTAACTGGTTGGTTATGTTCCTACAGTTTCAGATAAAAAATGTATCCTTTTTAACCTCGCTAAGACTATAATGCAGACAAACCCATGCGTAGAGCACTTGTTGAGTTGTTAGACCTTTTCAACTACTTGAAAGTGTGGAGGCTTGAAGCAAATGTTTACATAGATGCCTTAATGTCACCAACGGAGGATTACCATCGAGATATTTTTTTTCAGGTATGAGGTTTCCCTTCCTTCCCACATGGAAAATGTGATGGTTGTCTTTGTAGTTCTATTTTGAAATCATATAAATGTGTGGTTGTATGTCCATATATATGTGTGCACATCTGTAATTGTATGTATATATTGGTTGAGTGTTGTTGCTATTGAGACCATGATTCTAAAATCTGTGATGTTTTCAGTTTTCCTTTCTCATCTCTGCTAACTATTAGACCTTCAACCCTCTAGGCCAAGAAATTGTGAGACCATTTGTGTGAGATCCCACATAGTAGGAGAGGAAAATGAAGCATTCTTTATAAGGGTGTGGAAATCTCTCCCTAGCAGACATGTTTTAAAATCCTTGAAGAGAAGCCCAAAAGGGAACGCCCAAAGAGGACAATATCTGCTAGCGGTGGGCTTGGGCTATTACAAATGGTATTGGCTTGGGCGATGTGTTAGTGAGGAGGCTGAGAGGGAGAGAACAAAACATTTTTTTATAAGGGTGTGGAAACCTCTCCCTAGCCAACACGTTTTAAAAACCTTGAGGGGAAGCCTGAAAGGGAAAGCCCAAAGAGGACAATATCTGCTAGCGGTGGGCTTGGGCCGTTACAATTTGATTATGTGAAGATTTTAGTGCAAAAAGCCAATAACTGAACTTGTCTTTTCAACGAGATTTTGCTTTTATTTTTCTTTTTCTTTTTTCTGAAATCTTTCCACCTGATTAGCTGAATCTCTCGTCTCAACGCGTCACTCTTAGGCACTGAAGTATTAGTTACTACTCACATGTTTGCTTTTCGAATGGTCTATTTTGTATTAATTGGGCATGATCCGACCGAAGCAATCTATAGATTTTATGTTCTCCAAGTGTATATGTGTAATCCGTCAAGCAGTATTTTGCTCTATTTTAGTATCAGAAACTGAGTTGCAAGTGCATGTCCAGGTATACTTAACAAAGGAAAATCATCCTGGTTCACATCCTGAAGGTACACTGGTTGCTATTGGTGGCCGCTATGACTATTTGCTGCAGCAAATGTGGAGCCGAGCATATGTGAGTCATCCTCATTTATCTTTATCTCTGTTGCATTGATATGCTGCATCCATAGTGCAGCAAAGTTAATATTGACACGGAGGAAAAACTATGAGAATGAACACAGACTTTCAACACTCTTTGTTTCTAACTTTAAATTTCATTGCCATCCGACGTACTTACGTTTCGACCTCTTATAATGTTATCGAAAGATTCGAGTCTTGTTTTCTTTTTGTCAAGAAATGCCTTTTAGTTTCGTTTACATTTGATCTTTAATGTTCAAATTTAAGACATGTTACTCATTTTTCTTTGGTAGAAAACTACCCCTCCGGGTGGAGTCGGGACCAGCATTGCATTAGAGACTATGATTCAGCAAGCTGCTTTAGATTTGAAACCCATCCGGTGCACTTTATAGTCATTATATTACTTTGCCAAGTCTTTTATATCATGGTCGACTGAAACTTTTCAGCATTTTCTTTCACTTATTTTATTCCGTTATGAACTTTGCAGAAATGAGGGGAGCACCAGTTTCCTGGTTTGTTCGCGAGGAGGAGGTGGATTATTGTTAGAACGCATGGAGCTTGTTGTGGAGCTATGGGAGGAGAAGATTAAGGTTAAGTATTGATATATTAGGATAATCTACGGTTTATTGAATTGTTAAAGTTGAGAAGTGCTTTTTGTTTCATCAGGCTCAGCTTGTCCCTACACCTGATCCAAGCTTCACGGAGCAATATGAATATGCTAACGAGCATGACATAAAATGTCTTGTTATTATCACAGACTCTGGTGTATCAAATAAGGGTTCAGTAAGGGTAAGACTTCTATTCTAAACTCCAATATCTCAAAGCAGCTTTTGGGTTTTAGAGGTAGAAAATTTAAATGATGGAAGATAACAGGCATATAAGGTAAACTAGTTTTTCTTTCCTCCATTGTTTGATACTATAAAATGTACCAAATGATGGAGAAATTGTTCGAGGAGGCGACAACTAACAGTCCAAGCCCATCGCTAGTAGATATTGTCTTCTTTGGGCTTTCCCTTTCGGGTTTTCCCTCAAGGTTTTTAAAACGCGTCTGCTAGGGAGAGGTTTCCACACCCTTAAAAAGAATGTTCCGTTCCCCTCTCCAACTGATGTGGGATCTCACAATCCACCTTCCTTCGGGGCCCAGTGTCTTTGCTGGCGTTGCTCTCTCAAATAGATGTGGGATCTCACAATCCACTTGCCTTCGGGGTCCAGTGTCCTTGCTAGCACACCACCCAGTGTCCACCCCCCTTCGAAGCTCAGCGTCCTCGTTGGCACACTGTCCAGTGTCCACTCCCTTTGGGGTTCAACGTTCTCGCTGGTACACTGCTCGGTGTATAGCTCTAATACCATTTGTAACAGCCCAAGCCCACCGCTAGCACATATTATCCTTTTTGAGTTTTCCCTTCCGAGTTTCCCCTCAAGATTTTTAAAACACGTCTGTTAGGAAGAGGTTTCCACACTCTTATAAAGGACCTTGATTTTATATCCAATGGTTATTAGAGAAAAGAGATTTTTGAATACATATCCAACGGTCATTCTAAATCCTACCTCTAAATTCTAGCTTCTAGAAGACTTGATAACCTTTTTTTCTTTAATTGAACTTACAAGACTCTAGGATGACACCGTTATAGAAAGAATGTGGTGTGGTGAATTCATGGGGTTTAATCTTGAATCTTCTTAATCATGAGTTTTTTTTAGAAATTTAGAGTTTAATCTTCATTACATTGTCATTAAGACGGAGGGTTAAGCTCAGGTTAATCTGGATAGCTATTTATAATGATCAAATGAACCATTTTTATGCAACTCAATTAGCTGTACTATCTATTGTTGCACCAAGGCATTGTTCTTATAGATCACATTGCAAATTCAGGTTCGACATCTAGAACTCAAAAGGGAGAAAGAAGTTGAACGCACATCCATTGTCAAGTTTCTCCAGGAGGCAATGGCAAATCAGTTTAAAAACCCCCTCATTTGGAATTAGAGTTTTTCTTCACTACATTACTTAGCTCGTCCTCGTCCTCGTCCCCGTCCCCGCCCCCTTCCTCGATGTTTTATTACTTATCAACACACTAGAGATGTCCTACCTCAAGTTTTTCAACCGTGTCAATACCATACTAAGAGTCATGATTCCACACAACCAGCTCAAAACGAAGAGAACAAATCATGTTCAAATCCTATGTTCTATCTCAAGTTTTCAACTGTGTCATTACCATATTAAGTGTCATGATTCCACACAACCAGCTCGAAATGGAGAGATCATATCATGTCTAGGTTCTCTTCGCCATGCTCAATAAAGTCATATACTTTCATCTCTTTCCTGAACTGATCATATCAATAGAATCATCAGTGTTCGTCTTTGTTATGGAAATGTTGGTGCAAAACGGAGTGAATACTAGATTTTAATCTATCCATCCGACGGAGAACATGGCTACACGGTTTTGGGGCTATACCGTCGATTGGCTAATAGTTTATGTCAATGCTAATTTGAATTCTGTTTATAAATTTGTTCTTCTGGTAAGTCTTTAGGAGAATTTGAGATAATATTGTGTATTTGTTGAGAACTTTGTGGATTTATATTCTCTTCTAGAAATAAAAGTGTATGCATTTACTTAGTTTAGTAGTTGTATCGAGTTGAATATCAATCTTTTATACACTTTTAAATCAATTTATTTTTAATTTTTATATTTTTAAATATTAATAAAAATAAATATATGGTTTCTTAATAAATTATAATTCATGAATATCTCTAGAACAATGGTAAACTGTAGATTAATTTATATAAAATGTCAGTTTTTACCCTTTAATTGTATTCTAATAATTACGATGAAAATTGATGTGACAATTAATGTGTAAAAACGATATCAATTGGTGTGTTGATATTATGTCTATTCACCCACCATATTGAAAAGGAAATTTCTTTAAAGATTTTTTAAAATAATTTGAGGGGATAAATTTTAAAATCATTAATTTTTTTAATAAATTTATCTAACATGAATTTTTTTCTCGTTCATGATCAACAATATTTAGATTGTTTCGAATGATTGAGTAGTTTATTCAAAATTTTGTTTGTTCTTTTAATAAAAATAAAATTTTAATTCATAAAAGTTAAACCCTAAACTCTAAAATATCTATTTATTTATTTTTAAATATTAAATAAAGATTTATCATTTAATTTTAATGAAGCTTTAAAATTTTAATTTTAGGAGTGGTTTAGAGCATAAATATTTAAAAAATAATTGTGAAATTAAACAAAATCAAAACAAATATATAAAAGTATAGTTATATTATAAACAAAATAATGATAATAATAAAATAATAAATTTAAGTTTATTCCGTTGAATTAAAATTAAAACTCATAAAATAAATCAAATTCAACCATAATTAAAACAACATAAAATAAATTAATTCATAATTTTTTTATTTATTTGAATCGTATTTCGTTCTCACTCTTACTATTATCATTCAATGAACAGTTGTGGCTGAGCCTATGGTGGTGGCCGCCCGCTCACCCCTTCGTAAAGCTGGAAAAACGGTTAAAGAAGTCTCAGCCGCCACATAGGGTGGCGGCAAAGGGAGGAGACAATCCAGAGGAGGGAACAAAATAAACCCACAAATTTTTATTTTAAAAAAACAAATACAAAAAAATTATTTTTCAGTAAATAATAATACATTTTGCTTAGTTTTCATGNTCTAGTTTTTTTTTTTTTTTTTGGAAAAAATAGATCAATTTGTAATTAAATAATTTCACAATTAATATACAACTATTTCTTTTTTTCAATTAAATAATAATAATAATAAATGGAAAATTAAAAAAATTATTGGTGGGCCACACCGCCAACTAAAGCAAATTTTAAAAATTAAGATATATTGAGTAAATTAGTGAGAAAAAAAAAACACGCGAATAATTAAATAAGAAAATTAATTAATTTTCTTTTTAATTTTATATTCCCCAAATCTTCCCCCCTATAAATACCATTTTCTATTGGCTCAATTGATCAAATGCACCGTTCCAATTTCCCCTCTTTCTCTCTCTAAGCTTCTCCGATCACTATTTGTTTCTGTACTTGTTTTTCCTTCTCCGATGGCTCCAAATAACGGCGCTTCTCCCACCGGCTCCGGTCTGATCGTTAGTTTCGGTGAGATGTTGATCGATTTCGTCCCGACGGTTTCCGGCGTATCTCTAGCGGATGCGCCTGGATTTCTCAAGGCTCCCGGCGGTGCTCCGGCGAATGTTGCGATCGCTGTCAGTCGCCTTGGCGGTCGCTCTGCCTTCGTTGGAAAGCTCGGTGAAGATGAGTTTGGCCACATGTTGGCCAATATCTTGAGGGAGAACGGCGTGAACGACGAAGGAATCTGCTTCGATAAAGGCGCTAGAACCGCCTTAGCCTTCGTTACTCTGCGTTCCGACGGTGAGCGTGAGTTTATGTTCTACCGAAACCCTAGCGCCGATATGCTTCTCAAGGCGGACGAATTGAATATCAAACTCATCAAATCCGTGAGTTTCTTCCTTCTCTTTCATTTTCCATTTCGATTCGGTTTTGGTATTGATTTTCTCGTCAATTGATTTTCCCGGAAAATTTTTCTTGTTGCGAATTTGACCGAGATCGAGTATTTTAATCTTATAGACTCGTGCGCCAGTTTTATTTTATATTTTATTTTATTTTATATAAATTGACACGTCAGATATAATATTCTGGGCCCCACTCATAGACTTAGAGTAGCAGTAGTAGTAGTGATAATAATGGGTAGATTCGGTATTTCGCTTTTTCATGTGTGAATTTCCGATTATACCCCTTTAATCGATGACGTGGCGAAGCTTCACGTGCTTTCCTATACTTTATTCTCACGTGTAGTTAGCGGTGCTGCCCATCACTCGCGAAGTTCTTCCCTTTCTGTCAGATATTTTTAGTTTATTTATTTATTTATTTTGATTATTAAATAATTATTCCAAAAATGGAATATTGAATCATTTGGGATCTTTTTAGATATTTGATCTTTCTGAAACGCTATCCTTAGAAGTTTTCTTTGTTAATCTCTTATTTAAAATATTTAAAAATAGAAATTTTGGAGAAAATTGAATTATTTAGACTTTAATTTTATGAAGTATCTCACTGGCTTTGCAGTTATTTTGTTTAATTATAGAAAGTTTTTATTTAAAAATAAACAAAGTTAGTAAGTTACTATGATTTTCTCTTTAAGTAGTTTTTTAAAAAGTCAGGATATAGCTTTTCAAACAAAACTGATGCTTATATTTATTTAATGTCTTTCGTGATCTACACGTCTCGTGCAGATGTACTAAAAGTTTTCGCCAATATATTTCTTGAAAAAAATCACAAAATTATTAAATATTTGACCCATAAGTTAATTTTAATTGGTCTATTTCGATCATATCTAACAAATAATTGCGAAATTCTGAATATGTTATCATGTGTTTTGTGTTTGTAGGCTAAAATTTTTCACTATGGGTCCATAAGCTTGATCGTGGAGCCCTGCAGATCTGCCCATATAAAGGCAATGGAGGAGGCCAAGAAAGCAGGTGCTCTGCTTTCATACGATCCAAATCTGAGGCTGCCTCTGTGGCCTTCAGCAGATGAGGCCCGTGAACAGATCAAAAGCATTTGGGACAAGGCCGACATCATCAAGGTTAGCGATGATGAGCTCAAATTCCTCACCAAATCCGAAAAGGTCGATGATGAAACCGCCATGTCTCTCTGGCATGATGGCTTGAAGCTCCTCTTGCTCACTCTCGGTGAGCATGGCTGCAAATACTACACCAAGGTACTCTCATAATTCTATTAGTGTTTGTACTTTCAAATGTTTAAATTTGATTGCTTGTTTGCCTAACCGCCCCCATGTTTGAATCACAATATTTGACTTCTTTCTGACATTTGTTGTTCATTAGAAGACGTATTTTAATGCTTAAAAACAGGCAAAAAATAAGAATTTGACTTAAAACTGTTACAATTTTTTGAACTTTTATGATTGACAAATTTGAGCCATGTGAAGTTCAAAGCACTATAATAATTTAGACAACACTTGTCGTAATCCTTACTTCAAAAACAAAAACAGGTAATTATTTTGGTTGTTGGTACTTTTTCATAGCTTTCTTACTGTCAAAGGCTGGTTGTTGGCTATTAGTGGTTGGATCTGGGAATTGCATAGCTGTACATTCATCCCCGTGTTTATCCATAACATAAATTAAAATCTCTGTAGTGACCCAAGCCCACCATTAGCAAATAATATTGTCTTCCTTGGGTTTTTCCTTTCAAGCTTCCCCTAAAGGTTTTAAAAACGTGTCTGCTAGGGGAGGTTTCCACACCCTTATAAACAATGTTTCGTTCTCGTCCTCAACTGATGTGGAATCTCACCACCCTTCCACTTTCCCGAGAACCCGAGAAAATTTCAGTATCTCCAAGAAAACTTCTCAAAATTTTCCAGCTAGGAAGTTAGGCTGAGTAACAACGCAGCTTTTTAATGCCTGTGGGTGATAGTATAGTTTTAGGTGTGGGTTTTGATTTGTAGGGCCAATGTGTTAATAATCGCTTCCTGAAAAGGCTTGTTCGTTCAATCTCTTAATTATTCTTTTTTTCGGTAAAATTGTTAATAGGACCTTAGTGTAAAAAGTGCCATTTTTTAACTCTCCTTTTGTTTCTTTGGTTAAAAAAACACAGAACTTCCGCGGCTCCGTGGATCCATTCAAGGTCAAAACTGTGGACACAACTGGAGCTGGCGACTCGTTTGTTGGCGCTCTCCTTTGCAAGATTGTCGACGACCAATCCGTTCTCGAGGTACTTATATCTTTCGTACGACTTCCTTATCTAATAAGGTCATAGAATAATGAAAACATTTATTTACATGATTGTCGACCGAGGCACGTTTGTCTTTCATTAGAGTTCGTTGAATAATGAAACTTTTATTTACATGATTATCGACCCGAGTAATCTGTTATCGAGGTACTTAGCTTGTAATCCCTACTTTAATTTATTGCAGGATGAGAAGAGGGTGAGGGAGATCTTGAGATTTGCAAATGCATGTGGAGCCATTACAACAACCAAGAAGGGAGCAATCCCAGCTCTCCCATCAGAGGCTGACGTGGAAGCCTTGATCAAGGCTTCTACCTAGGCTGCTTCTTTTTCCCTTTGTTGTTGTTTAGATTTTTGGCTCTAATTCCCTTTTCGCAGTTGAATTAACAAAAATGCCCTTTTAATTTTCTCCCATCACACTTTTGTGCTTAAAGTATTTACTAAATAAAACTTTTTTTTTAAAAAAAAAAATGGTAAATAAAACTTGAATATTTTGACCTCTTGAGTCCATGTTAAATTACTATTTTAACCTGCTCATTTTGGTGTCTTTTTTGATATAATTTCTTTATTATTATTATAACAATGTTGACTTTACATTAATTTATAATAATGTGACATTTTATTCATTTAAGTTAATAATTTAGTTTTTTTATATTATATTTTTTTAAGCTCATCCAATTTAAGATTACTCTAAGCCATATTTCTTAGGCTCCTGAACGGATATTGGACATCATCCGAGTGCTACTAACTATGGATATGATGTCGGAAATAGATTGATTCTCAGACTATTTCTCCCCACTAAAAAGAGCGTTGAGGATTCGAATAGCGGGACTGCGCCCAACTTAACGCTTCCTAGCTCACAACAATCATACATATTCAGGAGACTCGGACCCTATAAGCAAACAAATACAGTGGGGGATAAAGGATCAAACCGATACATAAAATAAGATACACATATTGCAGCCAAAAACTACAATCATTTTATTCTTTAAGTGATTTCATCTTAATATTATTCTTATTTTATTTTTAAATAAAACACGTCAATATATTGACTTAGATTTAGGTTCAAGTTATAGTAGTTGGTGCCATAGTTAATACCGTCGTTTAAAGAATATTCAACTTTTTTCCCACCTCTAAGGACGTCAATTTGTTGGTATGAGAACGGAACATCAGGTTGCACAAAAAGTAACGCTGATAGTGCTCAATGGTGGTATAGTAACCTCATATACCATCTCTTGAGTCTTACAAACTTAGCTGACAATGTTTCAATCATCTTTCCATCAACAATGAGCGGAATATTTGCTTCGATCGTTGTCTTGACGTCCAATTTTGTTAAGATTGAAGAAGCCTATATGCTCGATCCATTGTCAACAATGAGCGGAATATTTGCTTCGATCGTTGTCTTGACGTCCAATTGTGTTGAGATTGAAGAAGCCCATGTGCTCGATCCATTGTTTGTGTATGAGAAAGTCACACATTCAGTATTGTTTACGTTCGAATTATTTGCAACTTTTGTAGTTGCTAATACGATAACAACTTGATCATGGATCCTAGCATCAAAAAGACAAAATACGACATTGTTGATTTGTCGTGAAAGAACAAGTTCAACCATATGTAAGCGTGAAAATTCATCGATATTTTTCATGGCTTCCATGAGATAACTTATTTTGCTACCTATAGTATATCTTTTAACAAAGTTGTCATTACCCAAGTTACAAAGAGCAACAACGTCGGGTGAAACTTTAGTGGGCAAAAATAAAGTATCGAGATTTTGAGTCGTCGTCTCACAATATTCAGCAAAAATCCAATTAGAAGCGTCACGTCTCCAAAATTTCTGGAAGTAAACTGACTTGATGCAAATTTTTCCATCATTTATGATGAAAGTCTTCATCTGAATGGTAGGATCGTCAATATTGTTGGATGAAAATTGTAGATATGGACGATTATCAATTGAGCGAACACTAAGATAAGAACCATTATCACCTTTAAAAGCAATAAATTTAGGTAATGACCACAGTAATTCCCAACTAATAACTATACTGAGATCGTAGAGATCTCTATTAGGAATCGACCATTGTGCACATAAACATCCTCCATAAAGAGGATCAACTCGCCATACGACTACGTTAAAACCAAGACCAACGTGACAAAATCAAAATGATTGATGAGAACTGTCATAAACGGGACGAAATAGTGTGCACAACCATTTGAATTTGTCTTCTTCTTTCTCGTTAGCTCCCGCTACAATAAAATGTTTGTCACTAGCCCAACTAGTCAGTACTTGTTAAAATAATTAAGCGTTTAATTATGTGTCTAATCCTTTTCTTCAAAAATTCATCTTTGGCCATATAGTCCTTAAATAATGTAATTAGGATCGTGTAGATGAAAACGGTAATAATTTTATTCTTTTAGATATTACAACGTAAGTCATACACGGACATCTAAAGACATCACTTTTACCTCGAGTCTATATTATCATGATAGTATCAGTCTTCGTTAGGACATCCACAGTTTTGTTTAGGTTTAACTTCATATTTAAGATTGTAGTAGTTGGTGCCATGGTAAATACCGTCAGCTAAATAAGATTCAACTTCTTTCCCGCCGATGAGGATGTCAACTTGTTTGTATGAGAACGGAACGTCACACGAGCCCTTAGTTGCATATAAGGTAACGATACTCGTGCTCGTTGGTGGTACAGTTACCTCGTATTTTATCTCTTTTGTCTTTGATATTGTTATGGTTTCTCCCCATTTGTATTCTCCTGAAAACTTAGTTGATAATGTCTCGATCTTCTTTCTGTTAACAATGACGGGAACTCCCGAGTCAATTGTTGTCTTGACATCTAATTTCATTGAGATTGAAGAAGCCCATTTGCTATATCTGGTGTTTGTATATGAGAACGGGATGCATAGAGTGCTTGGTATGTGGAGATTATTTGTGACTTCTTTAGTTGCTAACACGATAACAGCTTCATCATAGATTCTAGCCTCGGAGAGATAAAACATTACGTTGCTGATTTCTCTTGAAAGAATAGGCTCGACCATTTGTAAGTGTGAAAAGCTATCAATTTCTTTGGCTCCAGCGTTGAGAAAGTTTGCTTTGCTAGCAAGACTGTATCGTTTGACAAAGTTGCCATTACCTAAGTTACGTAAAGCAACAACGGTGGAAGACACCTGAGTCGGCGAAAATAAAGTATCGAGATTTTCCGAGCTATCATCAGTAGAATCAGCAAAAATCCAATTAGAAGTACCGCGTTTCCAAAAATTTTGGAAGAAAATTGATTTTATGCGAATTTTTCCATCGTTTGTAATGAATGTCTCCATCTGAATGCTAGGATCGTCGATACTTTTGGACGAAAATTGTAGATATGGTTGATAATCGATTGACCGAGCACTAAGATAAGAACCATTATCACCTTTAAAAGCAATAAATTTAGGCAATAACCACAGTGAATCCCAATCAATAACTATACTGAGATCGCAGAGATCTCTATCAGGAACGGACCATTGTGCACGTAAGCATCCTCCATAAGGAGGACCAACTCTCCATATGACTACGTTGAAACCAAGACCAACGTGACAAAATCGAAATGATTGATGAGAACTGTCATAAACGGGACGAAATAGTGTGCATGACCATTTCGATTTGTCTTCTTCTTTCTTGTCAGCTCCCGCTACAATAAAATGCTTGTCACAAGCCCAACTAGTCCAGTACTTGTTATTGTAACAACACCTTATGTGGAATAACGACGGGTCACATTTAGCTTGTTCGAACTCAAACTTTGTGTATGGGGTAAGAATCTCCTTTCCCGAGTACCGTAGAAATTTATGCACCCGTGAACAAGTTCCATCCAAATAGCGTAAGTAGTTGTGATTATACTTCGATTTGAGGACTACATACCTCGGAAATTGCACCATCCTTGTCTCTTTGTCGACACTAAGTTGAGTTGCTATACTTTTCCTTGTTACGTGCTATGCTATTTATAGCTCGAGAAGCATACATTTTACTAATTGCACGTAAATATTCTCGTTATCTTTTCTACAAAAAGAAAAGGTAAAAAAATGTCGTTTTGCTATGTATTGATCAGATTCCGCATCTCACTTTACGCATATTTTTATCTTGTCCTTATCTTTATTATATTAAAAGTGAAAAAGACGGGCAAAGACGGGCATCTATTTTTGTTATAAGGTCCAAATTTGAAGTATTTAGACTTTATATCTTAAAGTCTCGTAAGTTATATTTTATTTATAATATTAAATTGTCATGATATTTTTCTCGACCTGATCGTTCTTTATGATTCTTGTTGCATTAAAATCACGGAATAAAGGCAACAAAAAAAAAGGTGCAGTTGCTTAGAACCAATAAAGATGATGAAGTTGACAAGTTCAATTGAACCGGTTTCTTATTGGATTCGTTGAGAATGAAGAAGCTCATGTGCTCGATTTGGTGTTTATATATAAGAAAGTCGAACAAGTATTTCCCGTTCAATTATTTTCCGTTTGTGTATTCGCTGGTATGATAATAACTTGATCACGAATTCCCGTATCAGAGAGACGAAACACGACATTGTTGAATTATGGTGAAAGAACAAGCTCAATCATTTGTCCAACGAGAAAGCTCATCAATATTTTACACGGCCGTCATGAGACAACTTATTTTCTTACCTGAAGCGTATCATTATCCCTTTCTACGAAAAAGTGAAAATATTCTCATTTTCTTTTATTCATGAATATTCTTAGGAAGAATAAAAAATTAGTTTGATTCCACATGTCGTTTTGCTAAGGATACCTCATCGAACCCTTTTCGAAAAGTCGTGAGTTTTGAGTTTGTGAACAAGTCAGTATGATCGAATCTCGAGTCACGTTTGACAGAAAATGTTTTATAAAACGTGAACGAGGAACGCGTTGAAAATGATTTGAAATAAATCAATATTACAGGCTAAAAGCGAATCAGCAACGATTACAACTTTGATAGCATATAACTCGAGTAGAAAAGGTAAATGGTTATACACCTCCCGTATTGACATGACATGGATAATAAAGACCTAACTACACATGAAAGCAGTAAAAGGGGTTTGGGTCGGGCATGCAGCTATGGACAACATGCCCTAGACAAACATGATCGAAACATCCGACATGCGGCCACAACCGACACACCTCGTGACACCCTTTTTTTTTATTATAATTATTATTGTTGTTGCAATATAATAACTAAAAACAAGGTCGGATAATATTGAAAATAATGATACACGTAACTTTATAGATATTGTAGACAAAACTACAATAATTTTATTCTTTTACATAATACAACCGAAAACGCGCACACATTTGAAAGATAGTTATTTTTATTCAGGTCGAACCGTTGTTATTAGTTTGGGCATCCACAAATTGGTTTCGTTTTAGTTTCGTATTTAAGGTTATAGTAGTTGGTGCCATGGTAAACGCCATCGTCCAAACAATATTCAACTTTTTTACCACCTTTGAGGATGTCGACTTGTTTGTATGAGAATGGAACGTCACATGAGCCCTTAGTTGCATTTAAGGTAACGACAATACTGCTCATCGGTGGTATAGTTACCTCATATTTGATCTCTTGTATCTTGGATGTTGTTATAGTTTCTCCCCATTTGTATTCTCCAACGAACTTAGTCGACGATGTTTCGATTGTCTTTCCATCGACAATGAGGGGAACTCCTGTTTCGATTATTGTCTTGACGTCCAATTTCGTAGAAACAGAAGAATCCCATGTGCTAGATCTGGTGTTTGTATGCGAGAAAATCAAGCAGACAGTGTTGGGTACGTTCGAACTATTTGCAGCTTCTGCAGTTGCTAATACGATAGCAACTTGATCACGGATTCTAGCATCAGAAAGATAAAACACGACATTGTTGATTTGTCGTGAAAGAACAAGCTCAACCATTTGTAAGTGTGAAAATTCATCGATATTTTTCACGGCTGCCATGAGACAACTTACTTTGCTCGCTGAAGTGTACCTTTTAACAAAGTTGTTATTACCCAAGTTACGTAGAGCAACAATGTGGGACGCAAGTTTAGTTGGCGAAAACAAAGTATCGAGATTTTGAGCAGTGGTCTCACAAGAGTCAGCGAAAATCCAATTAGAAGTGTCACGTCTCCAAAATTTTTGGAAGTGAGCTGACTTCACACGAATTTTTCCATCATTTGTGATGAAGGTCTCCATCTGAACGGTAGGATCGTCAATATTGTTGGATGAAAATTGTAGATATGAATGATTGTCAATTGACCGAGCACTGAGATAAGAACCATTATCACCTCTAAAGGCAATAAATTTAGGTAATGACCACAGTGATTCCGAGTCAATAACTACACTGAGATCGCAGAGATCTTTATCAGGAACCGACCACTGTGCACGTAAGCATTCTCCATAAGGGGGACCAACCCTCCACAAGACTACATTTAAACCAAGATGGACATGACAAAACCGAAACGATTGATGACAACTGTCATAAACCGGACGAAATAGAGTGCATGTCCATTTGGATTTGTCTTCATCTTTCTGGTCAGCCCCCGCTACAATAAAATGATGGTCACGAGCCAAACTAACCCAATACTTGTTGTTGTAACAACATTTTATATGGTATAAAGATGGGTCACATTTAGCTTGCTCGAACTCAAACTGAGTAAATGGACTAAGAATCTCCTTCCCCGAGTACTGCATGAATGTACGCACCGGTGAACACGCTTCATTCACGAAGCGCAAATAGTTGTGGTTGTACTTTGATTTGAGCACGGCAGACTTCGGAAGTTGCACCATTGTTGCCTCTTTCTCTTTACGTTACTATCTCTCAGATATTAAGTTGAGTTTTGCAATACCTGTTCTTGTAATATGCTATGCTATTTATAGTACCAGCATATATTTGAATACTCGTAAGTATAATTATTCTCATTTATCCTTTTATTCATAAATGAATCGAACCACGTCCCCTTTACGCATATTTTTATCTTTTATCTCTATTATCATTATCTATTCATTCACGTAGAAGACTTACAAATGGGATATCGTGTATATATATATATATATATATATATATATATATATATATATATATATATGTATAAATCCGAAAAATTAATCAATTTAAAAACAAAATAAAGGAGGCTTCTAGAATATTATCCTAAAGTTTTTTATTTATTTATTTATTTATTTTAGCGTTGACTTATACTAAAAGCTACTTTATTAACGAAAAATGTAATAGAATAAATTGCACAAGTACGACTTTTATGCTCGAATAATTAGCATTCATCTCACGTGTCTACGAGCCTTTCTCATTTTTTCGTTTTTTTTTTTTTTAATTTTTAAAACCAAAATTATTTCTATCAGCAAATATATTATTTATTTCACCGTGTTTATCAATCAAACTATCCAACTCAAATCATAAAAATTGGGTCGAGTTAGATTATATTTTTTCTCTGTTTAGGTTGGATTGAATTTTTGAAAAATCAAAAAATTTGATTTGGTTTGCAGGTTGACATTTTTTTATTCAGTCAACCCAACCAACTCGAAAATAAGATAATAACCAAACCAGCTCTGCTTTGAAAAAGATTGATGAGAACATTTATAACCGACGTTAATGATGCTCGAGTCGAATTAGATTCGACTGTGAACTCTGTCCAGGTTACTCGAGTCACCAATCCAACCAACTCAAAATTTCGAACAAGTAACGTTTTATTTTTATTTTGCATTTTGCATTTTGCATTTGAGTAATATATATATAATATTTTAGTCCTTTAATTTAAAAAATAATAATAATCCCAACAAAATTAGAAAGGTTCGGCGAATAAATTAAAAATTAATTAAGCTTTTAATTAGGATCGTGTAGATGAAAACGGTAATAATTTTATTCTTTTAGTCATTACAACGTAAGTCATACACGGACATCTAAAGATGTCACTTTTACCTCGTCCCTATTATCATGATAATATAATTATTCGTTAGGACATCCACAGATTTGTTTAGTTTTAACTTCATGTTTAAGATTGTAGTAGTTGGTGCCATGGTAAATACCGTCAGCTAAATAAGATTCAACTTCTTTCCCGCCGATGAGGATGTCAACTTGTTTGTATGAGAACGGAACGTCACACGAGCCCTTAGTTGCATATAAGGTAACGATACTCGTGCTCGTTGGTGGTACAGTTATCTCGTATTTTATCTCTTTTGTCTTCGATATTGTTATGGTTTCTCCCCATTTGTATTCTCCCGAAAACTTAGTTGATAATGTCTCGATCTTCTTTCTGTTAACAATGAGGGGAACTCCCGAGTCAATTGTTGTCTTGACATCCAATTTCATTGAGATTGAAGAAGCCCATTTGCTATATCTAGTGTTTATATATGAGAACGGGATACATAGAGTGCTTGGTACGTGGAAATTATTTGTGACTTCTTTAGTTGCTAACACGATAACAGCTTCATCATAGATTCTAGCCTCGGAAAGATAAAACATTACGTTGCTGATTTCTCTTGAAAGAATAGGCTCGACCATTTGTAAGTGTGAAAAGCTATCAATTTCTTTGGCTCCAGCGTTGAGAAAGTTCGCTTTGCTAGCAAGACTGTATCGTTTGACAAAGTTGCCATTACCTAAGTTACGTAAAGCAACAACGGTGGAAGACACCTGAGTCGGTGAAAATAAAGTATCGAGATTTTCCGAGCTATCATCAGTAGAATCAGCAAAAATCCAATTAGAAGTACCGCGTTTCCAAAATTTTTGGAAGAAAATTGATTTTATGCGAATTTTTCCATCGTTTGTGATGAATGTCTCCATCTGAATGCTAGGATCGTCGATGCTTTTGGACGAGAATTGTAGATACGGAAGTTGGCTAATCAAACGAGCACTAAGATAGGAACCATTATCACTTTTAAAAGCAATATATTTTGGTAACGACCATATTGATTCCCAATTAATAACTATACTGAGATCACAAAGATCTCTATCGGGATCTGACCATTGTGCACGTAAGCATTCTCCAAACGGAGGACCACCCCTCCACAAGACCACGTTGAAACCACGACGAACATGACAAAATCTATAAGATTGATGACAACTTTCATATACGGGACGAAATAACGTGCATGTCCATTTATATCTATCTTCCTCTTTATGGTCAGCTCCCGCTACAATAAAATGATGGTCACAAGCCCAGCTAACCCAATACTTATTATTGTAACAACATTTTATATGGAACAAAGATGGGTCACATCTAGCTTGCTCGAACTCAAACTTTGTGAATGGACTAAGAATATCTTTTCCCGAGTATTGTAGAAACGGACGTACCGGCGAACAAGTTTCATTGATATAACCCAAGTAGTTGTCGTTGTACTTTGATTTGAGAGCTGCAAATCTCGGGAGTTGCACCATGCTTACTTCTCTATTTCTCACAATCTAAGTTGAGTTTTGCTATACTTGTTATCGTTACGTGCTACATTATTTATAACACGAACCATAAATATTTTTACTATCGTTTTTACTCGTAAAAATATTCTCATTTATCCTTCTTATTCGTCAATGTTCTTATAAAGAATAAAAACGTCGCTTTATTATGATTTGACAAATTCTTATTCTTATGTTTATGTTTTTCTTTATTAAAGTAAAAGATGGAATTTTTTTTCCGCTATATTATCCAAATTTTAGCTCAAATGTTTTTTTTAAGGTGAGATCTACGTCCCATGATTAATGTTTTATTATTCTTATTTTTAATACTAAATTATTCCCGACGTACAAAATCCTAGGTTAAGGTTGTAATTTTGAACTATATGTGATTAACCGACCATACGACTCAATTTATAATAATTATAAATGATTTGATCCAAATTGTTCTTGTGGAGACAGCGAGAGAAGAGTTCATATAAAGTACTTAATATTTCAACTGGACGACGATTCAATATGAGCCAATACAGTAAGTACACGTGTCCATTTTTATCTTAACGGACTTAGAACAATAGGACTCCATCTTCTCAACGACGTGATAGAGACTTAATTTATAGTTATATCATAAACAAATTGTTCATCAGAGAATCAATAATATTAAGTGTACGATGTAATTATAAGGATAAATCGAACTTTTAACACAACTATAGTTACGAACAAGTTTTGAAATATCAGTTCTCTCGTAAGGGTTATATTCTTATTCGGTTGATATTTGGTTTCAAAAATACCGTTCAACGTTCAAAAATATTTAAAAAATACCCTTAAATTTATTTTTTTATTCAAATTAAAATATACTTTTCAACTTTTAAAAGTTTTACTAATATACCCATTTTTTAAAAAATTAAAATACATTTTTCGTTAGTATATGAGCAAAATCGTTAACCAATGGATGAGATAAACCCGTGATCATTTCCTAAATTAGCCGAATGTGGGACAACTCCCTCCCAACAATTCTCAACCGTCCTCCCCTCGAACAAAGTATATACCATAGAGCCTCCCATGAGGTCTATATAGCCCTCGAACAGCCTCAACTCCTTTCTCTAGAGCCCTCGAACAAAGTACACCCTTTGTTCGACACATGAGTAACTTTTTACTACACCTTCGAAGCTAGTAATTTCTTTGTTCGATACTTGAGGATTCTATTGACATGGCTAAATTAAGGGCATGGCTCTGATACCACGAACCACGACTCTCCATGATGGTATGATATTGTCCACCTCGAGCATAAACTCTCATGGCTTTGCTTTCCGCTTCTATTTTTTTTACATTATCTTGACACATAACGATTGCAATATCATAACTAAAACATCCACATAACTTCATTCATAAATATTGTAGTTAACTACAATACGTTTATTATGTCATACACAGACGTCAAACAATGTTAATTTGCTCGAGTCTTTATTATCCTATTATTATTATTATTATTGTTGTTGTTATTCGTTCGGACCTCCACAAATGTTTGTAGTCCTAACATCATATTTAAGGTCGTAGAAGTTGGTGCCACGGTAAATACCATCCTCTAAATGATATTCAACTTCTTTCCCACCTATGAGGACGTCGGCTTGTTTGTACGAGAATGGAATCTCATATGATCCCTTAGTTACTATTAAGGTAATGACACTAGCGCTGTTTGGTGGTATAATTGTCTCGTATATTACCTCTTTTGGCTTTGAAACTGTTATAATTTCTCCCCATTTGTATTCTCCATCAAATTTAGCTGACGATATATCGAACTTCCTTCCATCACTAACGAGGGGAACTCCCGACTTAATTCTAGTCTTGACATCCAATTTGGTTGAGATTGAAGAAGCTCATGAACGGGTTCTATTATCTATATATCAGAAAGTGATACGTACAGTATTGGGTACGTTGAAATTGTTTTTAGCTTCTCTAGTTGCTAACACGATAACAACTTCGTTATAGATTTTTGCTCCGGGAAGATAAAACACTACGTTGCTGATAGTCTCCATCATAATGCTAGGATCTTCAAGACTTTGGGATAAAAACGGTAAATATGGAAGGTTATGACGTCTACGACCCGAGAGATAAAAACCATTTTCCGATTCAAAAACAATGAACTTTGGTAATAACCACATTGATTCCCAATCGATAACTACACTGAGATCACAAAGGTGTCTATCAGGAGTTGACAAGTGTGCACGTAAGCAATCTCTAAAATGAGAACCAGCCCTCCACAACACCACGTTGAGACCAAGATGACATGTTGAAATCGATAGGATTGCTAACTACTATCATAAACGGGACGAAATAACGTGCATGTCCATTTGGATCTATCTTCCTCTTTGTCCTCAGCTCCGCTCGGCTATAATAAAACCATGGTCACAAGCCCAACTAACCCAGTACTTATTGTTGTAACAACATTTTATATGGAATAAAGATGGGTCTGATTTAGCTTGCTCGAACTCGAACTTTGTGAATGGACTAAGAATCTCCCGACCTGAATAATGTAGAAAGGAACGTATCCGGGAACCAAGTTGATTGATATAGCGCAAGTAGTTGTCGTTGCACTTTGACTTTAGTACTCCAAATTTGGGAAGTTGCGTCATTCTTACCTCTTTCCGTGCTCAGCTATTTATAGTAACACAAATATTGTCACTATTTTTTTTTATTCATATACTTTTTATTTATCAATATTTTTAAAAAGAATAAAAATTGGATTACATTTTTATCTTTATGCTTATCTTTATTAAAACAAATAGTTTTATTGTTATTTAAAAGGAGAAGAAAAAGAACAAAAAAAATAATTTTTAAAATGATAAGTTAGCAATTATTAATTATTTATTTTATTAAGTTTCCAAGTTACATACCACATTTTTTTTATGTAATTTGATATATTTTTTTTCATTTTTTTACATTCATGGGATAACTTTAAATTATATATTGTTTTAATATTAATATGTTCAAAATAAAATAATATTTTTATTTTGAACTCAATTTTTTAATATATATATATATATATATATATATATATATATGCTAAATTGTACTTTTATTACGAAAATAATATTTTATTCTTTTAATTTAACAAAAAAAAAAAGTTATTCTAATAAATCTCCGACAAACTTAAAATGTTGTAATAAGCATATTTAAAATCATGAAAGGAGGCTGAGTCGTTAGCATCGACGAATATTAAAAAAAGATTGGTGTGGAATGGGTGGGTCAGAATAATTGTGCACATAGAACGTTTCGTCACTTAACACGCTAGTTTAAGCATAAATTAGTGCATCAGCAAGTACTACCGGAAAGATTTACAGGATCGAAAAGTAAACAGAGGAAGGTAATTAAATGAAATTACAATGATAACCTCAGCTACAACATTAGACATGCAAGACAATGAAGCAAACGGGCCGACGTGGCTTATCCTAAAATAGTTATACTACCACGTGCGGGCATGCTTTCAAGTGGTTGGATTACCTCCTAAAACAACTCGGTGAACAAATGTTCACTCTCGCTCTTCTCATACTCTTCTTATATTCTCCGCTTGTTATTAGTTGGCCATAGTTCAAGAAGAAGATTCAACAAGATACTTCATTATAACATACGTACATTGGTTGAACAGCTCGTCGTTTTGATCATAGATACATGGATAAATTCGGAAGGAAAGATTGATCATAATACTACACCGAACAAAAGATAAACTTAAATAATCTTAAATTTTTTGGACAAGGATGAGTTACCATTCTTTAAAATAATCTTAAATTTGTCATATAAGATCCAAAAGTTACAATAAGGTAGAAAAGCAAAAGTAAAAAACAAATATTGTAGGCATAAGATCAAATGCATACTACCCAAACCATAGATGTG
This sequence comes from Cucurbita pepo subsp. pepo, assembly GCF_002806865.2. Taxonomy (NCBI): domain Eukaryota; kingdom Viridiplantae; phylum Streptophyta; class Magnoliopsida; order Cucurbitales; family Cucurbitaceae; genus Cucurbita; species Cucurbita pepo. The sequence continues at coordinate 8,255,974 of NC_036654.1, read as the reverse complement.
AACAATACTACCACATAATATAATCATTATTCAACCCTATAACTAAACTGTATTATTATTATTCATAACCATACTAACTTGTCCCTTCCTGTTCATCCGAGATCGGGAACGGTAAAAAACTCATCCTCGTCTACCACCTCGATCCTAGGCTTTTTGTACGACATGCTCGACTTCGTCGGCCTGTATGTGAGTGCATTACCTGAGTGTGATGTAGGAAGCTCAGGAACTTCAGCAGCAGCTAAAGCTTCTTGAGGAACTTGCTCCCCAAACAGCCCCATTTCTGCTAGCCATTCTAGTTCTCCAAACTCTAGATCTTCTTTCTGCTGCACAATGGATTTGATCGTAAGTTATGCATCAAGTAATAGTAATGCAATTCTTTGTCACATGTTTGCCTCTATGTTAGCAACAGTAAACACCAGAAATCTGGAAAGAAAACAATCCAATCCGACGTGCATCATAACTCCCATACGACACTGCAGGGTATGGATTTAATGAACAGCCATAGCTCGGCCCTGTGGTTAATAAGGGTCGTGTAAATAATAAAAGACTCCTACTTATGATTCAATATCCTGCGGGTTTCCTTAACAACCAAATGTTGTAGGTTGTCCTGTGAGGATAGTCAAAACGTGTGCTAGTTAGTCCAGACGCTTCAATTGAAATAAGTGTGTGCGTGATCTTTCGGAGGAGAAAGAAAAGATGTGTCGATGCAGGAAAGTAAACGTTCAAAAACTTATGCTTTCTAAACTGGCACGAATTACAGTGTTGAAGTATGATCACAAAAGGCAAATAAGTGGATGTGTAGAAGGTGTAGCATCTAGCTTACTAACCTTGTCAGACGACTCGAGATCGGAGAAGTGGAGAAAGTCGTCAACCGCCCATGGGGATGTGAAGTTAGGAACTTGTTGTGAAGGCATTTTAGCAGGAACCTGAGGGTTCTTCGGATTTGGAGGTTCCATTTTGACCTTGTCGACGTCCTTCGTGCAACTTGAGCTCATGGCCACTCTGATTCCAGTGGCTAGAAACCTCTGGTGGTTTGCTGAAAGACTACCAGTTGAATGAATTGGTTCATCACAATCTTGACAAAAAAGTGCTCTGTCTTCAACACAGAAAATGAAAGCCGGCTTGTCCTGATACCATATGAGATATACAATACTCAGCATTTCTCATCTCAACTAAACTGCTTCCTACTTTTCTACCACAAAAATGAACATCCTTCAAGGTAAACATGAATTTTTCAATGCCGACTCTCGTCGATTATCTTATTTGAATCTAACGAACGATGATGGTTTATAACTTACTTAACACCAGCTATATCTTTGCATGTTTTTATCCAAATATTCGTCGATTACATAAATTCGAGGCCTTAATGCATACTTCAACATCAAATCATGCTGCAAGAACTTCTTATATGATTTCATGTCTGAACTTCACAACTAAAAAGGAAAACACAGACCATACGAACATAGTATATCAAAACAAATACCAATTCTGGATTTTGCAGCCGTTTCAAAATGGGAGATCCCACATCAGTTGGGGAGGAGAATGAAGCATTCTTTATAAGGGTGTGGAAACCTCTCCTAAGCAAACACGTTTTAAAAACCTTGAGGGAAACCCAAAAGGGAAAGCTCAAAAAGGACAATATCTGCTAGTAGTGGACTCGGGTGGTTACACAATCTTTCATGCTATCATGTGTGCTCTACCCAACAGCAAACAAGTAGTAAAATAATTAGACTTGTGTTGATATGATATCATGTGTTCATAATATGTAATCAAAATATCAAATTCAACATAACTTATAAGCTTAAATCTTTTGGGATAGAGATAAATAACCATGGTATCAACTGAATCTAAATTCGAATCCTAACTACTACACCCAAAAACGGATGATTGAAGTAAAAACTGAAGGTCCTGGGTTCAAACTTCTTACTAACTTCGAAGCTCACGAGTGATAGAGAGTGATCAGAGTACACATGAAAGGGTTAGGTTTACTAGAACCTAATAAACTTGAATGTAACTTCGGATTAAACAGTGATTTAAGTGAACTTTGTTGAGATTATCATCCACAGTTGCAAAATCACTTCGGATTAAACAGTGATTTAAGTGAACTTTGTTGAGATTATCATCCACAGTTGCAAAATCACTTCGGATTAAACAGTGATTTAAGTAAACTTTGTTGAGATTATCATCCACAGTTGCAAAATCACTTCGGATTAAACAGTGATTTAAGTAAACTTTGTTGAGATTATCATCCACAGTTGCAAAATCACTTCGGATTAAACAGTGATTTAAGTAAACTTTGTTGAGATTATCATCCACAGTTGCAAAATCACTTCGGATTAAACAGTGATTTAAGTAAACTTTGTTGAGATTATCATCCACAGTTGCAAAATCACTTCGGATTAAACAGTGATTTAAGTAAACTTTGTTGAGATTATCATCCACAGTTGCAAAATCACTTCGGATTAAACAGTGATTTAAGTTAAACTTTGTTGAGATTATCATCCACACTTAAAAATCTTTCATCTAAATTCATCATATCAGAAGAAAAACGATCAGATCAACGACATGAGCAAATGAACAAGCAAGAAACCAAAGTGAAGCAACAGAGATCGCAATTACTTGGCATATGTCGCATTTGGGAAGCTTAGTAGAGAGGCACTGAAGAAGAAGCCTCTGGTGTTTGCTCGCAAGCTTATTAGCAGCATGAACTTCAACATCGCATTTCGCACAAAGCGCCGCTTCATCCGCACAACAAATCAAAGTAGCAGGAGCTTTCTCACAAACATCGCACTGAATTTTCATCTTATCCCTCTAGGTTACCACTACGATCGTCAACTGATTCCCGGAAATTCCACCTCCGCCCTTTTTTCTACTCCGAGACCATCAAATCCATGAAATTTTGAGAGAAAAACAGCAACTCCGACCGGAAAAGATCGAACAGAAGAAGAACGGAAACCGATTGTTAGTGGAGAAAAAGGTAGAAGAGAAGGGGTAGAAGGAAGGGGGAGTAAATGGTGGGTGAGACGATAAGGGTTTAGATTTTTGGACATGGAAAGCAAGAAAGGTGGAAGAGACAACGAGGCGGAAAAGGGTGGACGCCATTTGTGTGGCTGTGGAGGTGGATTGGTTTGTGGCTGAGGAATTTTGAGGCCTAAAAAATTATTGATGAACAGCATCATCAATTTTGTACGACGGGGAACAACAACTATTCTTGCAATCAATGCCAATTTCTTTTGCAACTCTCCACGCCAACAATTTCCATACAACCCTTTTGGAGATTGTTCAACCAAATCATTACAATCCAAAAAAATTTGTTCATCATTTCGGCTATCTAATGAACCTATATTTCTATGTGTTTCGGTACACATTAGCAGTTTACCGCAGGAAATATAGAGATTGTACGAATGTTCAGTAGTCAATTTCATACTTAAGATTTGAAATCAATGATATTTTTTATGTCGAGATGCTTTCATGTTCAACAAGTCAATGTCAATCAATTTCAACGTAAAATTGATCCTAACCGAACCACCGACACCCAACTTAGCTTATATTATATCCCTTTGTCTCCCACCCTCCACATATAGTTACTAAAACACTTTTAAGTAGAAGACAACAACCTTAAGGTGCAAAATTCGTACCGAAGCTGTAGACTAAACATTAACTTAAACGAACATTGACCAAAAACTGATACATTCTAAAAGGATTCATATTCAAAATGTATACTCAAACGTACAAATGAATAGAGAAAGCAAAGACAATCGTTTGCAAGTTTCAAACGAGCTCGTATTTCATAGAGATACAAAAAGGGGATAACTTGAACGAACAAACGAACGCTACCGATATATTTCTATTTTTCAGTGATCAAAATGGTAATCTCATTGATGAGCTTCAATATGAAATAAAGTGATAGAACAAAGCAGCGTTAAAAGAGGGTTGAAATGTTGGTGGGTGAAGCTATGGTACAAAGGATTGCACAAAACTCAAATTCGCTTGAAGGGAGAAAACGAAGGGTCCCCATCCACCACCTGCTTCTTCTGCTCAAACAAAACCCATAATTTAACGCATATCTTCCTTTCCTTTCACCTTTCTTTACCTACACGCATTTTCGCTTCATTTCAGTTCAAAAACAATAAGGGTTCAACTTTGCTACCAAAATAATGTCACAATTTAATCAATTATTGATAGCCAAAACCACACAAACGATCCATACAAACGTCGGGAATTGCTGTGTTTTTTTGGGTTTCAACAGCACAGACTAACCCAGTTTAAATCAATCATATTTAGCTCGAATACAACGGTACCCGGTTCGAGTAAGTTTGAACTCCACTCCATATTTGTGTAGTTATTTTTCAAATGGATAAAGCCAATATATTTTTCTATTTCCAGCACAAAATTTTCGAGCATATACAAAATTTTCAAGTGTATGTAACGATCAGACACATTTAACGTGTGCCTGGACACATCGGTGTACGAAAGACACTATTCTAAACAGTGTTTTCCTCGTTTCCTTTTTGTATTTTTCTTTTACTTCCATCTAGACCGGATCAAATCTAGTCGAAGCAAAACAGAGTTTATCCAGAAAAGCTAATACGACAGGCGCAACGAAATCGTTCATAATTCATTTCCTATGCAACTACCAATTAATATACGTACCTTACCTCATACTATACGATGAAAACTGTTCGCCCCTGCACAATACAATCAAAAATTCGCAAACGAAAAATTGCAGACCAACTAATACAATTTTTATTGAGTCTTTTTTATCCTATTAACTCTATCGTACCTGCTAGACTACCAACAATTGATTTATTCAACAAGCCAGAACAACAAGATAGCAACATCAAAACTAACGAGATAGCATTGTCAAAACTAGCTAACTGCAAACCGAGCAGAAGATCTTAAGCTTTACACGAAAAAACCCACAAACTAGGAGACCAAAATTTGAATCTTGATAAGCAATCAGTTCCGTTAATTCATATCTCGTAAATTATGGTAAAAGGTAGCCTTGTTACCTTCTAGGTTATAGAGTTGTGGAGGTTGGTTTAGAAGGTAGGCTCTCAAGCTTAAAAATTGTACACAAGATCATAACAGTTGAAGCCTGGTCGAGTTGGTTTACAAAGGTAGGCTCTCAAGGTTAAAGAGTGTACACGAGATCATAACGGTTGAAGCCTGGTCGAGTTGATTCAATCTAAGAGCGATTAATATAAACATGCGAATATGCATTATATGTATTCTTACTGTGAATGAATACAAAGGAGCTTCCGTGCCCTTCAATTAACCTTCATTTCATTTTCATCCTATAATATTTAGTATCAAGAAACTCAATATTTAACATCCAAAATAGAAGCCACCATGGTTTGTACTCATGATCACAAAGAGACTATGAGCTTATTTCTTTATGACCCCTCAGGCCAACATGTAATGGTCTTAAGGGTGTAATGAATATTGCAGCTTTTAACTTCTCACAGAAACGTACTTTATGGGTTCATAGCTGTATTCATTGAGCTCCTTGATTAAGATATACGATAACATGTATCCGGTACGGTGTACCTTTATGTTCATTTGTACGCATTTTTGGTCATAGTTCATTAAGGTAAGGGAAAAGAATGTCAGCTAAACATTAAAAGTATTATACAAGACTAAACGTTTTACTACCCTCAAAACAAATTCCTGCTTACACATAGTTTTACAGATATTAAAGAACTAAGCACAAATAATGAAAGAAAAAGTGCTACCGTCTCCCAAACTCAAATTATCATTGAATGTAAAGAATATGCCACTGCCACCAGTTTCAATGTGTGATAGCAATCAAGATGCATTCAGCAGAAGATTAATAATATATATCTCAAAGAATAATAGGACTTGGTTCTGATAAGAACGGTTCATGATATGCACAATTAAGAGTCTTCTATCAATGGAAACATAATATATAACTACCGTCTCCCAAACTCAAAATTATCACTGAAGGTAAAGACTATGCCACTGCCACCAGATCAATCCATAAACATCTGATTCAACTCAACCAACCCAGCTCATTTAATTTAACCGCCTTCTATGTCATTTCTCTGCTTTTAGAAAAACCAAGTGTTTTTAGTTACAACTCGTGTTTATTTACAACTTCCTAAAACCAGTTCTTGAAATCTTGACTAGATTTTAGTTCAACAATGAACAACCACCAATCAATCGATCTCCCAACTTGCCGAATGAAAAAAGTTTCTGGTTAAAAAAGTCAATTCCCTAGGTGGTAGATACTTGTACATCTTGGAATTTGACCAAATTCAAGACTTGGCTATTTCTTGTATCTAGATGGAGAACTTGGAGGGCCTTGTTATCACTCCCCATCGCCTACTTAACTACACCTAAGTCATCATCTGTATTGAAAAGCAAAAAGAAGAGAGAGAAGCTAGATACCCCAAAAATTCCTAACCAAATACCTAGGAGGAAAGAACCTCAAAGAAGCTAACTAGATTATGCAGCAAAATGACCGCAATAGCACCCAATTGACATCATAAAAACTTGTGCAACAACTTAACCAGAATCGCAAAGTTGAAGTACTGCATAATATATCACCAACCAACCATAAGAAAAGAAGCTAAACGAACCCTATGTCATAAGAAGTAGAACATATTCTATTCAGCCAACTACAGGAACTTGCATTTAAATAGAAAATCACAAACCAATCAGATATTATATGCAAATATCCACTGAAAGATCTTGGCCACCAAGAAGATTAAAAGTCAAGTACAGGGGATTACCTAGATGAAGAGCTGCTCATTATTGATTTCCTGAACCCCAGCCTGCTTGCTGTGGCTGCTGCTGCTGCTGCTGGATCTGAAGGAGTAAATTTGCGGCAAATTGAAGCGTAGATCGATATCTCTGGTCCTTACCAGCCTCAACATCACTGGTCCCATTGCCAGCGCCAAGGTTTGCAGATTGGAGATGCTCCATCTGATAAGGAAGCTCAGGGTTCCCCCTATCAGATGCTAAATGGGTAACAGGTTGTGGCTGTGATGTAGAACCCTGACCTTGATTAGATAAGGTCGCAGTATTCGTTGATTGCTGCACAACTGGTGCACCATACCCAGAAGTATCAACTTCATTGACTGACCCATAACCTCTCTGGTTAATTTGAGAAACATCGTGCTGATACTGAGGATTGACAAAGGGCAAACCAGAAGCTTGTGCATTCTCAGGAGGGGCAGAATAAGTAGACAAAGGCCTGTAAGGAATAGGTACATGCTGCTGCTGTGGCAGACCGACAGCAGCATCTTGAATTTGGGTTGCTCCCATGATCTGTGGTGCATGCTGGTTTGGTGTTCGCGGGAGAGGTGGATAAGGCTGAAATTGAGAAAGACTTTGTCCCTGAGAATTAAAATGATTTTCCATTTGCTGAAATGGCTGACCGGTTAGCTCAGAAGATTGATGACCAATCCATCCCTCAGATGTAGTCCCTTTATTAGAATCAACAGTAGGCATTGGAGGCTGTGGTGAGATGGCTGGTTGCTTGGCACTTTCTAAACTGGACGACTGTGTCTTGCCAGGCAGTAAAGAAACTAAGGTGGCAATAAGCTCTGGTGTTAATGATAACCCAGCTTGTGAGACTGCAGCCGTATTATTGTTAGTAACATACTCGTGAGGCAAGGACTGAACAGATGGTGGCTCACTTGAAGGCAGAAGGGGTTTCGGGGGTTCCTTGGTTTCCTCATGCAGAACCCTATTATAATCCATTGGAAGAAGTTGCTCCTGCTTTGAAGGCACTGACCCGTATTCAGCTCGTGAAGACGAGACTTGCTGTCTCTCACCATAGTCAGATGTAGGAATGGGTAGATAGGACTGCTGGTGAGTCGGTTCACTAAGAGGAACCTGGGGAAATTTGAGAATGAGACCATAAAGCCGTTCTGGGCCCGCAACTTTCAAGACTTTTCTCAAAAATTCTGAAGGAGGAACCAAAAACATTGTAGTTCCATCATCAAACTTAGCAACACCTGCACGGTTTTTTGCACCGAGGTAACGCAGGAATTCTGTATAGGATGCAAAGTCATCCTCGCTGTCTGGCAAGAAAAAGACAATGTCAAATCCAGTGGCTTCAGCATAATGTTTAGCAAGCTGATCCAGCCCAGTTCTTGCTGAACAATTGACTGCTTCAGGACTGCAAAATAGTAAACGAAAACATTAAAATAGATGAATAGTAAGAATATATGATTCCATACATCATCATCTCCACCCAACTAGATCTTTAGTTGGAACCTTCAAGTTCACATCTAGACTGGCATTTCAAACTAAGTTCAGTTCATAACAAAAATATGAAGCAAATATCTGCCAATTCATTTAACAATTGTTGTCAAAATTCTTGACTTAAATTCTAAAGAAACAAAGACTACGGTGTTTCCCTTTAGCTTTAAAGATGAGGTGATGCTTTAAGCAGGGTACCAGAATAATTAATCTCCATGTTTTAGGAAGCAAGTAGAAATTATAGAAATTCTTGGAAACTGAGGCCCAAGTAGATGCATTAAGCCTGACAAGAGACCACGTCTCATCAGAAAACCTCTCCCAATCCCTAAAATTACTGTATTCTTTTCCCACCAAATACCCCGAAGAACAGCAGAAAAACAAGCATTCAAAAATATACACACAGAGTGAACCAAAACATTTTATTCCTAGATACCATTTGAATTAATTAGGTGCAGTTTTTTCCATACAACTTCATGGCATCCCATGGGAAGTGGGAAGCTAAACAAATTATATTAATACAAACATGTTATTTGAAAAATATCAAAAATAAAACTGATACTTACAGATCACTTCCTATTCCTTCGCCTATGGGGACACAACGAGCATGACAAACAGGCGTTCCACCCTTGGCAATTATTCCACGCCATATAAAATCATTGTCACCATGGCTCTGGCCACTAACTGGTGCCCTTGCACCTATAGGGATAGCATGAGTCTTCACAGGAGCATTGGTATATGAAACAGAAGATCCTCCATCACTTAATGGACCAACCCCATATTGCTGATCAAAACCCATGCCCCGGTTATCCATTTTTCTTGGAGGAAAAGAAGCATCGTCTAAGGATGATGGACCATCTATCCTTGATCGTTTAGAATCCCTTTGGAATTGGTTTACATCCAAAACATCCCACGAATTTGGAGTGGACCTCACAGGTGGAGGTGGACGAATACCAGTAGCTGGAGAAGAAAGTATCCCAGGTGCAGGAGGAGATGGCCTTCTCCAATTTGGACCCAACACATTTTTTGAATTTGCATCATGGAAACCATGGGATGTCGTGAAGTCATTAAACTCAGGAAGGCCTGAGATACCCTGTGGAGGACCAAAGGGTGGTGGTCTTACTGCTGTATTTGGTCCAAGAATGCCATTAGCTGGCAATGGACCAGGGAACTTATTTTGCACCATTGGGTGAGGATGTCCTAACATGTCCATTTGTGGAGGACGGATTTGATGCTCATTGAAGAACATTTCAGGCCTAGTCTCTTTACCACCAGGATAAAAGCCAGGGTGTTCTTTTACAGGTGCCGGATCACTGTTTGAAAACATAATAGTAATCCGAGGATCATTAAAAAGCCGTCCTTGTAGACCCTCCTTAGCACGCCGTGCTTCATCAACACTTCTAAATTCTACAAATGCAAAATGCCTAGAATGGAAACTCGTAATTCTCTCTATTTCACCAAATAAAATCATTGCATTGTGGAGCATTTGTTCATCAATTTGAACAGATGGAGGGTAACCAATCCACAAAACCTTGCTGGGAGGTCCATCTCTACGTAGTTCTGAAGATTGAGTATGCTGCAATAATTATCCAACGATTAAATTTCTATGATATAAAATAAACAAGAAACTAACTGTAATTCATAAAGTGAGAAGATTGTCCTATGGAAAATGGTGAATTAGTCTTTTATCATATCCTAAGTATAAACCTTAGAAAATACCTCCATGACCCAGGTATGGTTGTAGTTACTATAACATCAACAATGTGCACAGGTCTGCAAAAGCTTTTACATATTTGTATTTGTAAAGTATTAACCATTATATATAATGGTAAAACATTGACGATTACAAAAGGTCACAGGTCCAGAAGACTCACCAGTGGTCTTTTATAACCAGATTGGAAATCAGCCATCCCCACATTTCTACCCTGAAGCTGTCCATGCCCATCTCTGGAGTCGGGCCACTGATCCTAAAAGGATTTAGATTAATTACATTAGCTATAGAGAGAAAAGAGGTCATATAAACTAATTTCAGAATTAATATAAAAGTTGTCCATAAAGGACATCTTAAATTAGTATGCATTGCAGAATGTTCAAGTATGAAGGAATCCAAATATTACATATGCTATAGAAAGAGAAAGAACATATGCACAGCAATCTAGAACGAGCACTAATAATATGCAGAACAACCTCAAGATTTCTTTACATTTGTCAAACAAATCTAAACACAATTTTTTCCCATCTTCAATTCAATTTTTTCAGAAAGAAGAGAGATCAGAAAATAATATGATATTATAGCTCAGAACAACATCCAAGGACAAAAAAATCCAATCCAGTAAAAATCAAGGGTAAAGTCAATACATAAAGAAAGTAACTGCCCTAGTTTTTAAATGGTGCAAACATATCAATACAACACATTGATGCTCATTAAGTTCTGAACAAGCTTACTCTTCTCATTGGCTGTGATCGAAGAAAATCAACTCGAATCTGGTCTCCACCAATGCGTTTACCGTTCATGATTCTCAAAGCTTGTGATGCATCTTCTAATCGAACATACTCAATAAATGCAGTATTCCGATCTCGCAAAAACTTAAATTCATCAATTTTACCAAATTTAGAAAATTCTTCTTCAAGTTGTTCCCTTGAAACAGCTGGACTAATACCGCCGACCCATAAATTCCTACAAGGTTTGGCCTGAAAACAAAAATTGTCAGGAACTAACAATTCCAGTTTCTAGAGCTATTTAGCAAGAAACCTAATACATGAATATGTCTCACTAACATGCATGCATAACATTAAAGAAAAACTAAATATTATTTTCTCAGTTACTCGAGATTCTATTTTTGATATGATAAGATACAAGACTCAAGCTTAAGCAACTAAGGAAAATACTACTTAAAGCTGAAGATAAGAACTCTAATTAGAAGATCCACTAAGAATATATTTGATTCATGAAACTACTAGATAGACTCATTTACCAGCCTTAAATGATGTATCCATTATCCAATAGGTAGTTTCCAAGGAAATAAAACTGAAGCATACGGTAGTTGTCGCGATATTGATGATTTTCATCCACACCTTATCAGATATATTCCAAGTTTGACAACAAATTTTTTGGCTTGATTTACATGTATTTGAAACAAACAAGGGGCTTCTTACATAAACGACCAGGTTAGACCTAACACCTAAAACCTTTTTTATAACCACGAGCTACATTTTTAAACTAGGCAGTGGAGAGAGTGAATTAAGTCTGTGTTACAATTTTCTTTTAGACAATAAATTATTATATTTTTAAAAAAATCAGGACACGGTAGAGTGCAAGGAGTCTGCACTAAAAAGTCATAGAGAACATCAAGAGGCTCTCCAATTGAACTATCAAGAAAGGAAAATAATTATCAAAACTCTTCTAAAAATATGCATCCATACACATTAGTTACTTGAGGCTTTGTGGGAACTTGTTTTAGGGCAAAAGCAGAGATCCTATGTGGCTGGATCGTTAAAGCTACTTTATGGACAACATGGAAGGAACTAAATCTTAAAAACGTTGAAGATAGGAGGAGCTTGGAAGATTCTTTTGTCTATACAATACATGGCTTCTTGGTGGAGTTCCAGTCACAGATTTTCAGTGCACCTATAACCTTGCTTTGACTAATAGAAATTGGAAGGCTTTTTTGTGTTGATTCTTTTATTTGGGGAGGGGTTCTCTCTACCCCTTGCCCTTAAGATGTCTTCCTTTTTGTCTATAGTAACATATATTCCTCGGCTTCTAACCAGAAAAAGAAAACAGCACTTCCTCATGGTATTTTAGTCTTCAAGGTTTAAGATCTCTAAGAGTTGAAATCCCTGAGGGTTGAAAAACGCAAAGAATCATACATATGATCCATGTATCTCTCTCTTTTAAAGGGAAACAGATTCTAAAATTTCATTAATGTCCCACCCTGGAATCATTGAAACAATGGAGATTTTGTTTTTTTTAGGCAGTATAGGTCAAGGTCAGAGTTATAAGCATCAATCTTGAAGGATTGGCATGCCCAGAAAACATTTCCAAACAGGAGTAGCCTGTCTACTGAGATGTTCCAAGTAAAAAAGAAAAAAGAGTTGCTCAAATAAACTCCTTTCAAGTAAAACACACCAAATGTCAATTAGGCAGGCAAGTAGCACAGCTAAGACACCAAGGCCAATTGCTATTGAAAAAAAATTAGATTCTGCCAAAAAAATATATATATATATGTAACCCTTACTGTTCTTAAGTTCTTAAACCAAATAAATTAGTTACTCCTTGAATCTTGATATTCTTCTCACCATTGTCCATCAGCCAGTAGAATTGACAATTACAAAATTACGAGAAGAGTGTACCCATCCTTATTGAGCGTGTACCTCATGGCAACATTTTTTTAATGAACTAAGGCTGCAATAAAATACTTTAAAAAAAAACTTAAACAAGAAACTGTTGGTTCATATCCTTCGTGTTTAACCTTCTCACCCAAAGCTCACTCTCCNCCCCCCCCAAACTTGTGGAGGGACATGGAAATTATACTACAAAGGAAGTAAAGGACTATAAGTCCAATGATTAGGAAAATTGAGATAATGACCTATATAGTCATAGCGAGTATTAACTAGTACATTTTGTAGTTTGCTTCTATGACTAATTGGATTTTTTGTTATTGAAAAATCATGTTATAAGTAGAGGTTTGTTTTTGTTCATCTTAAAAAGTTAATATTTGTTCTCTGTATCCATGCTTCATACTAGTTTTAATACTATGTACGTGTGTGTTCATATGTGATTCATTGTGTGCTTCACCTTATTGAAGCCATCGTGTCTTTTAGCTTTGTGCCTTGCACTTGGGCACTGAATGGTTACTGCACTTCAATCCGCTCCATGCTTTAATAACACTATATAAGCGCTTAAATATTTCTTCCACTAACTAATGTTACGAGGCTGATTTCTAGCAATTCCTGATCTTTGCAGATATATTGTCTTGCACACATGATGAAAATTCTTATCGTAAACTAAAGAAAAAACTAAGCAGTCAAAGGTTAAGCCTATTTCTTATCTAGACAGTACCAATAACATGTTTAATTAAGAAGGAAGAATAAACAAAAACCACCAGAGAACAGACTCATCCCAATCATATTACTTCGGAACATTCATAGCGTCGGAATCATACAATACTTTTGAGAAGTTTGTAATTTCGTTACAACCACTTAAGCGACCAATTCAGATTTCCCCTGACGTTGGATATGATTGGAAGGCGTATAGTTTTGGTTATTAGCTTAGATTTGATGTATCCAAATGCTATCAGGTTGCACGGTTTATATCGTATGATCCTCCTAAGCTAATATCAATTATTGATATGTTCTCCCAGTTACTAAGATTCTTTTGAACATGCCTCTTTGCATGACTATAGCTCTGCCGAAGTAAGAAAACTATTGCACCCCGCAGATCTTCATTAGGAATCGTTGAACACAATCCGCTTAAAACTTAATAAACTTGAAGATGCAGAGGAATTCCGATTCCTCCATCATCTACAAGTTTAATTAAATGAGAGAAGCCATGAGACTGTTTACGGAAGAACATTTGACCGCTATGTATGCCATGAAAGTCGATGTTGGGTTTCAAGCATTCNAAAAAAAAAAAAAAAAAAAAAAAAAAAAAAAAAACCTTTTATCGTATGAAGATTACGCCTATCTCAACACTAGTCGCGTTATCAAAAAGAAGGGGTTCAAATGAAGCGCAAAACCAATAGATTGCAAAAGAAAGCGAGTGATCAATAGCACACCAGTCATGTTATACAGGCACACGAATCCAAATAAACCTAACACAACACAGAGATCAGAACAAAAACAAACCGGTCTCGCAAACTCGATTTTGATTGAACTCCCACGCAGAAAAACCCCTTGAAGAGCCTCCTTAGCCGCTTGAGCATCCTCCATGTGCTTGAAGAAGATGAAAGCGTAACTCCTGGAAGGATAGGAAGAAACACTATCAATCGCCCCAAACTGCGCAAACATATTCATGAGATCCGTATCCGTGACATCCATGGACAAGTTGCCTACCCACAAGCTGTTGGAAGACATCTCCGTAACGTCCGAGTCCCTATACAGTTGCTGTCGGCTCATTTGGGGAAGAGGCGGCACTGAAATCGAAACGAAGAATCAGAGACTAAATTCACCTTTGGGATTCTATCACCGATTTTGCAGAGCAAATGAATTCGAGCAAAGAGAATGTGGCGACGTGAGAGAAGAACAGAGGATTTGAGGTTGAAGAAGAAGAAGAATCTTGTGTAGATGGAGAGAAAACTTTAGAAGATAGGGTTAGGTTTTGCGGGAAATTGGAATTTGTACTGAAATTTTGGGGGAACGGTTTGGTTCTTTGGAATGAAATTACCATATTAGACGCCTTCGTTGCTTACAGCTTTATAACTGAACGACGAGATGAAAGGGTTTAAAATGTAAATTCGTATGTCTCTATTTTAATTTGGATTTTTTACGACAAAAATAATTTATATAATTATAAGTTTTTATATGTAATTTAACCGATAATAAAATTGATTTAAGTTTAAATCGATAATTAAATTTATTTAGATTTAAATTGATACAATTAATAATAAATATTTAAATTGATCCAATTAATAATTTATAGTTTAAATCGATACACCTCAAAAATTTACATTATAAAATATTTTAAGATACTCTTCATTTATGTTTCCCTCTTAGATGCGTTGAATCGTGAGGGGAAACCTGAAAGGGAAGCCCAAACAGAATAATACCGGCTAGCAGTGGACTTGGACCGTTACACTGGTATTAAAGTCAGTCCTGGGCAGTGTGTCACCAAAGAAGCTAGCCCCAAAGAGGGTGGATTATGAGATCTCATATCGGTTAGAAAGGGGAACGAAGCATTCCTTATAAGGGTGGGCTTGGACGGTTACAAATGGTATCAAAGTTCGTCCTCGGCGGTGTGCCACCAAAGACGCTAGCCCCAAAGGAGGTGGATTGTGAGATCCCATAGAGAGGGGGATGAACATTCCTTATAAGGGTGGGCTTGGTCCGTTACAAATGGTATCAAAGTTCGTCCTGGGTGGTGTGCCACCAAGACGCTAGCCCCAAAGGAGGTGGATTGTGAGATCTCATATCGGTTAGAGAGGGGAACGAAGCATTCCGTATAAGGGTGAGCTTGGACCGTTACAAATGGTATCAAAGTCCGTCCTGGGCGGTGTGTCACCAAGGACGCTAGTCCCTTAGAGGGTGGATTATGAGATCTCATATCGGTTAGGAAGGGAGACGAAACATTCCTTATAAGGGTGGGCTTGGACCATTACAAATGGTATCAAAGTTCGTCCTAGGCAATGTGTCACCAAGGAAGTTAGCCCCAAATAGGGTGGATTGTGAGATCCCATATCGGTTAGAGAGGGGAACGAAGCATTCCTTACAAGGGTGGGCTTGAACCGATACAAATGGTATCAAAGTCCATCCTGGGCGATGTGTCACCAAGGAAGTTAGCCCAAAAGATGGTGGATTGTGAGATCCCATATCGGTTAGAGAGGGGAACGACGAACCATTTTATAAGGGTGTGAAAACTTACTCATAGCATACCCATTTTAAAAACCTTAAGAAAAGCCCGAAAGAAAAAGTTCAAAGAGAACAATATCTGCTAGCGGTCGACTTGAGCTGTTACAAACGTAGTGGTGAGTTATCAAACGTCCCATGACCTTATATTCCAGGGTATGTTTCGATTATATATTTACGTCAACTCGTAACTTAAAAATGGTTCAAAGAGAGAACAGAAGTCCAACCCGAGCTTTTAAAAAGCCGAACATCTTAGATAAAATTTAAGACTAACAATGGAACTCGTAACAAACAAAATTTAAGATCACGATACAAATTTCAAACTTTCGAGAACGAGACTTGTGTTCGTACGTCCGAGAGCTGCTCATGAACTAAAACCAATAGAATAAATTATGAGATTGTTCAGAAATATATCAATATGCACTCTTCACTAACAACAGAATGTACAGTTGATTATATGTGTAAAGCTGAACTGAACAAACCCAGGTCTGTATAATTTCAGTAATCAAATCTCATGAATTCAACAGAAGAACCGTAATAACTTTTTCATCTATGGCGTGATCCGATGCAGAAGCTATGTACACGATTTTACGCTCGAGACTGAACACGGGGCACGGTGAATAATCCATGTTAAGATGAAACCAACATCGAGCTTCGACGGTTACCTTTTGGCTTTCATCCCGGTTGCCTGTATCTGCTGTGGCAGTTGCTGCGCTCCCCCGCCAAGTGCAGCGGCTGCAGACTCGACGTGCATGAGAAGATATTCGTAGATCTTCTTCCTCAGCCTGTCGATTGTCTCGGTCGAAATGTCGGTGGGGTCTTCTTCGTCTTTGGTAGAAGCTATGCCATCTAACCAGTCGTTTACGCTCTTGAGCTGAGTCAAGATTCCTGCTATTTGTCCGTTATCCGACAATGCTGCTGTGTCGACGCCTGCATCCAAGAACCTTTCCATGAATGTCAAGAACCAGTCCTGGGATTGCAGCCGTAACATCTCGGCCAAGTCAACCGCTTCGTCGAGACCATTTCCTCTGATCCATTCTGGGGGAGGTTGAGTCTGCAACTTTTGACCGAGTGTCGTTCCCTCCTTGGTTCGACCGGGATTTCCTGATCCAATCGGTTTAGAGTTTATCATCTGGCGAACCTTCCCTTGGGATTTCGACGAGCTGTTCTTAGACGAGTTTTCTAACACTACTATAGGCTGATTTGCAGATGCATTCTTTTGGTATTGGGATAGAGACGAGGTCGGATTTAGAGCCGAGGGTGGATCACGGCTATAAACTGCGAAAGACGACATGTTGGTGGCTAAAGCAGCCAGGACCCAAGCAGATGCCTGTTTTCTAGCCTTTAACGAGACCTTCATCGTTTCTTCTGAAGCGGTTTCTTCGCTCTCATTGATCGAACCAGAGGGACCCGTTTTCGAAAGAGATTCAGCCACCATATGAGCATTGGTCAGGCTAGCATGAAGGGTCAAAAACTGTTCTACTGCAGGCTGTGGATTATCCTCCTTCGCAGCAGCATTTAACTCGGAAAATATACTGCAAACCGAACAACATAAGACAACAGAAAACCGTGCGAAAGCAACCAAGAAGCTCGTTATAAAAGTCGATAAATTCTTCATATATTTTCCAACCAAATGTACTAAAATCAGCTCAAACAGCTTTCGACCGAATCGTTTATGCTTGCATTTCAAATATAGAACTAAACAGCAGCGAGAACTACGAGTACTACACCGGGAAAGGTTTCGTACCTTAAACACCGTAGCACGCTTTCGGCAGCTGAAGCTTCTTGCATAGCCTCTATTGCTGCTGCTTGTGCAGCATCTCTGTGCCTCATTACTTCCTATAGCAGCAGACATGGAAGAACGATATGAACGTATCAAAATAGATAGTTTCTACCGGATCGGTGAATCTCGAAAAAAAACAAGCGATTAAGCTCATATAAGCTCCCGAAGCTATCTAAACGGCAGAAGATTTATCGAGCAACGAGAACTAAACGAGCTATCAGTGATTATCAAAGTATCAGAGAATCCATACCTTTCCAAGCTTGGCAAGAGATGATGGAAGTGAAGCCCATGAGGCACTCCCTTCAGTCAATCTTTTATGACTAAGAGGAATCTTCACCAAATTCCCGGGGAATCCGCCTGCATCGCTCGAGGATTTCTTTCCACCGGAAGATTTTTGCCTATTGGACCTATCTTGATCATCTAAGGCTCCGTTAGCGGCATTCTTCCGTGAAGACATGTGCACGCTATGATCGTCTTTAGATGACTTTGCAGGTACCTGAATCCTATTCTCCTCTCTCGATGGCAACTTCTCGCTCGATGTACTTCTTCTAGGAGTCTGCATAAGAGAATGGAGACGTGATCGGACGCTAGTAAACAAATTTGCAGCTTAATAGATTCATAGTAACAGACATGAATATCCACGAATGAACGTTTTCCGTTTTAAAGACAAATCAAATATGAAACGAGGATCATATTGAGTATGATAAAACTTACAGTAACCCGAGCTTCGGACTTGGGATCGAGTTTGGTAGCTCTTAATATCGAATTGTCTCGTCTTTTTGTCTCCATATTCCCTTCCCAACTCTTCCTCAGAGCCTTAGCCCCAACCTCAATGCCCTGAACTAAATGCTTGAATTGATGTCCCACTCCCATCTTCTTAGCAACGGGACTGGCCGAACGAACAGAATTCGACTTCTCAACCGCCCCTACCTTGGCCGTTCCATTAGCCAACGCTTTAACCTTCCCCTGATGCTTAATGCTGTTAGCAAACTTCTCAAACGAAGAAGGCAATGAATAACAGCTCGTCGGAGAGGAAGGTATCGACCGTGAATTCATCGACTTAAGTCTCGTTAGAGGCTCCTTTTTCGCATCGATATTCACCGCCAATTTCGACAACTGAGACTTGGATCTACTCAACGATGAGGATTTCTTCTCAATCTTATCCTCCTTGACATTGCCATTGAGTCTAACAGGCAGAGATTTCTCCTTCTCCCCGACAATGCCTAAAACTTTCAGGGTCGGTTTCGATTTCTCTTTCAAGTTAGGATTATTGTTAAGAAATCCAGGAGAATGAGTAGCAACAATATCTTCAGGGCTACCTACACAAGGATGTCGACCGGGCACCGGTCGAACGCCTTGAAGAACGGGGACAGGGGACGCAGACTCAAGGCGTTCAACATGAATAAACTGACCCAATTGAATCTTATCACTAAGAATCAGATCACCATGTTCATCAGGCAATGAAACATAAGTAGCATGAGAAGAATCAGAGACTTTGAGATAAAAACCTTGATTCGGTGAAAGATCGCCGCCGGCCAATGCCGGAACTATACTCACAACTTGCAACAACGCCGACCTGTGCTCTCCGGCAACCTTCACATCAGTGTTCATATGCTGCAACAGTTTAAGAAGCACTCCAGGAACGAGATTCGCCATTGTTGGATACCTTCAGAAGGCATCACTCAAAAACCAAACAGATTTTGAAGAAACCCCCAAGAAGTCGTAACCCCTTCTTCAAGAAAACAAGAAATATCGAGAAGGAAGAGCTTAATCTTCCATCGCCAATGGCGAAATGAAGCGATCCAAATCAAAAGGAGAAGAAATTACAGAAAAGGAAAATGGGGGATAACCTTCAAACCAGATTAATATCTTTACCAAATATAACATAAATCAAACAAAACTCCGGCAAAGAAGCACCGTACAGGATTTAGATTTGGTAGGTTTAACCAATTGCTACCTCAAATATGAACACACATTTCATTTCATTTCAAATTAGAGGAACAACCAGAAAACCCAGAACGAGATTCGCTCATAGAACTAGAAATCAAGCAATAAATCGATGAAAAAACAGGAAAACTCACCGACCCAGATGAGAAAATGACTTAAACATCGAAACCCATTTGGTATTTAACTCAAAAAAGCACAAACAAGAACACCATTTCTCTGCAAAGACGCCATGAAAAAGGAAGGGTAAAAAATGGGAGTTTCTGGTTGTGGGAAGAAGCGAAGAACATGGCGGTGTAGGGATGGTAAGAAATGGAACTGGAAATGGAAGATCTCTGAGAGAAAACAGAAAAAAGTAGAGAGAATAAATGAGGGCAGGCTGAATACATGATTAAGTAGAGAAGCTGTCAGTGTCTGACACCCACCATATACATAACAATATGCAAATTATAAAGCTTTAACCTCACCCACTCTTCAATCTTTTACTCCATAATCCATCCACATCTAAATTATGTTCATATTCAATTCTTTACTAAATGAATTTCCTCTCTTAAAAAAATTATATGGGTTGTTCGAGGATGAAAGTCCCACTCTACTTAGTCAATATCATGAGTTTATGAATAAACAATACTTTCTCCTTGGCATGAGACCTTTTGGGAAGCGGAAAGCAAAGCCATGAGAGCTCATGTTTGGACAATATCATGCAATTGTGGAGAGAGTGGAGAGTTATGTTCATCTAACATGGTATTAGAGTCATGCTCTAAACTTAGTCCTGTCAATAGATTAGTAAATTCTCAAATGTCGAACAAAGGACTCCAAAAGAGAAAGGAGTCAAGCCTCCTTGAAGGCAGTCTAAGACTTCAAAGGAGTCGAGTCTCGATTAAGGGGAGGCGTGCTTTGTTCGAAGAGAAGTGTTGGATGATGAAATATATATATATATTAAGAACAAGAACAAGTATATATAACTTAGAAAACAAGTTATATGAAAAATGTAAAATCATTGAGTGAAATATTTTTTAAATACCCATATAATTATTTTTATTTTCGTATTTAAATTATAAATATTTGCATTTGGCAAAAAAAAAATTAAATAAATATTATTACCTAAACATTTGACAATAATTTTTTACCTGTCAATCAATTACTTTTATTACGCTTAACATTAAATGTTACCCACAGTCAAATTTGGAAATTAAGTAATTTAAAATGAAAATAATTAAATAAATTATGAACTGAAAAATTAAAAGCTTAACAAAAAGAATAATAGACTTGGCAATAATTATGTATTTAATAAGTAATTATTTATTTAGCCAACCTAAAATATCAATTAATAATTAAAAGTTTTGAAGAAATTATATTTAAAATATAATTTAATCCCATAATTCATAAATATTCAAATATATTGACATATATTTAGTAATAATTGTCATTAATTTTTTATAAACCAATTGGCATTTATTTTTATTTACTTACCAAATATATTTTCCACCAAAACTGGATATTCTTGAGCTACTAAAGGGATGTTAGTTATAACCATTCAAAAAATTTAAATTATTATTTAATCGCTCGTTCTTCGAGCCCTACTCGTGTTAGATGAACACGACTCTCCACAATGGTATGATACTGTCCACTTTGAGCATAATCTCTCGTGGCTTTACTTTGGGCTTCCCCAAAAGGTCTCACACCAATGGAGATAGTATTCCTTGATTATATCACAAACCCATGATCATTCCCTAAATTAGCCGATGTGGGACTCTCGAACAAAGTACGTCTCCTCTTAATCGAGGCTCGACTCCTTTTTCTTTTGGAGTTCTTTGTGACCTAAAAACCGATCACTATCCAATATGAGGAGCCATTGGGAGGAATAACTCAAGAACGGTTCTTGCTATCTCGATTCAGGAAGACAGATTGTCGAACCGTTCGTATTGAATTTAAGAATTCAAGAACGAAACGCTTTATTCAAATAATATATAATAAAAAAAATTGGAAATGATTATTTTATTGACCTTGGTATTTGAGAATTTTGCATATGGATGCATGTGCAATAGTTGTTAAATATAAATAAAATAAAATAAAATAAAATAAAATAAATAAAAATAAATAAATAAATAAAAAGTGGTGTCGGCTAAGAAGCACAAAGAAGTCACATTCCACTTCATTATTGAGAGACTTCCACACACAAAAATACACCTTTTATTTATTTATTTATTTTTAATTTATATTATTTTTATTTAAATAATAAAATTTTAATTTAATTTTAATTTATTTCATTCTTTTATTGGCCATAAATTGAGTAAGCCCACAAACAAACCTCATATGCTTACCACATCCAAACATGTGGTAAGTGGGCCCCTACTAATCTTTTTNTTTTTTTTTTTTTTTTTTTTTTTTTTTTTTTTACGACAAATGTGTTCGGTCGGGGGGGGGTGTGTGTTCGACGTGTCTTTTTTAAACAGGTTTGATCGATGGAAATTCGAAATATTAGCTTCACGGATTTCTGAATTCTTATGCTGAGATAGCTGTAATTTGAAGATAATAAGTGAGATCTCATGTCGGTTGGAGATAAAAACGAAATATTAAGGGTGTGGAAATCTCTCCCTAGTAGACATGTTTTAAAATCGTAATGTTGATGGGTGATACGTAACAGACCAAATTGGTCAATATCTACTAGCGGTGGGCTTAAGCGGTTACAAATAATATCAGAACTAGACACCAAGGAATGTACTATGAATACGCTGGCCCTCAAGAAGGGTGGATTGTGAGATCTCACATCGGTTAGAGAGGGAAACGAGCATTCCATATAAAGGTGTGTAAACCTCTCCCTAGTAAACACATTTTAAAATCGTAAAGCTGACGAGGCAAAGCGGATAATATCGGATAGCAATAAGCTTAGACTATTACATAATCAAATGTCTCAAGANCACAAAAACCGTTTTTAACACGTAGATTTGCCATAAGCTCTGAAAAATAAAGTTTATATAAAAAAAAAATCAAAAAAAAAAACTTAGGGTTATGAAGTTGACTTCACTTAATCTAGACCGACTCTAAAAGGAACGTGCTCACAAGAGCTTCACTAGATGCTATGCATAAATTTCTCGGAGAATAAATTAATATTTTTTTTAATGTGCATTAAAAAAAACATTAGTATTTAGGTAAAATTCTTAATATTTTTATAAATAAAAAAAAGTGTTTAATTTAATTTAAAAATTTATAGAGACTATTTTGCCACGTCAATAGAAAATTAATTAAAATTTATAAAAATATATTAAAAAAAGAAAATAGTCACATCAATTTATTATTAATAAAATAAGCCAGCTAAATATTAATAGGAGGGGCTAAAATGAAACATTTTTCAAACCTAATAAATAGTATGAGTAGCAATAAATAAAAATAATAAATAAATTAAATATTTATAAATAAATATTTCCTCCCTTTCACGTGTGTATTTGTAAATGTAATTTTTTTAAAAAATAAATAAATAATTATAAATATTATATTATAGTTGACCTTCATAAATATTTTAAAATTAATCGTAGTTTAATTTTAAAATATTTATAAAAAGTCGAAGATAATAGTAATTTTTAAAATTTTAATATCATTTAATTATGAATATTTAGTCACAATACAACTTTCTGATACAATTTGTAATCGTCCAAATTTACTAATTTTTTGGGATTTTCCCTTTTTTTTTTTAAGGTTTTAAACTGGTTGATAGTGAACGTTTTTTTACACCCTTATAATTTTTTTTTTTTTAAAGGTTTTAAACTGGTTGATAGTGAACGTTTTTTTACACCCTTATAAATTATTTTTTTTTAAAAAGGTTTTAAACTGG
Organism: Cucurbita pepo subsp. pepo; assembly: GCF_002806865.2. Classification (NCBI taxonomy): domain Eukaryota; kingdom Viridiplantae; phylum Streptophyta; class Magnoliopsida; order Cucurbitales; family Cucurbitaceae; genus Cucurbita; species Cucurbita pepo. The sequence continues at coordinate 8,232,623 of NC_036654.1, read as the reverse complement.
TTGATAGTGAACGTTTTTTTACACCCTTATAATTTTTTTTTTTAAAGGTTTTAAACTGGTTGATAGTGAACGTTTTTTTACACCCTTATAAATTTTTTTTTTTTAAAGGTTTTAAACTGGTTGATAGTGAACGTTTTTTTACACCCTTATAAATTATTTTTTTTTAAAAAGGTTTTAAACTGGTTGATAGTGAACGTTTTTTTACACCCTTATAATTTTTTTTTTTAAAGGTTTTAAACTGGTTGATAGTGAACGTTTTTTTACACCCTTATAAATTTTTTTTTTTTTAAGGTTTTAAACTGGTTGATAGTGAACGTTCTTTTACACCCTTATAAATAATGCTTAGATCCTTGACAAAAAGAAAATATAAAAAAAAAAAGAAAAAAAGAAATAAGAATAATATAAATAAAGGCAATAAATAGGATAATATGAAATAAGAGTTGATGTGACAAATGCATTAGATAAACTAAAAGAATGACTCATTTAAAGCCATCTTTTTAGGGAAATTTTTATTGTCACAAAATTTATTAATTATTGGCTTACAACTCAAGCTATATGGGGTATTTAAGATTTTTCCATTTTTGTAATTTTTTTAAAATTAAATTAAATTATAAACTCGAGGTAGATGTTCAAGTATTCTACTGGATTCGCCTTCCTTCCATAATTCTTGATGGTTGAAACTTTAAACGTTTGAGGAATCTCCTTTCGCAATCTCATCGGTTAATAGAGGACTTACTCGGGCTTGACCTAAACTTGTCTCTTTCTCTTTTCTTCGACCGGACTTTATAAGTATGATTCTGTTGTGTCGCTTCTTCAAGGATTTGTCGTTGCACTACAAATATAGGGGCTCCTAGACATTGCTTGTACGATGAACTTGACCTTACCGATTATGCTGGTCACACTTTCATCCTCTAAAGATTTTCCCCTTTAGTTCTTTTCAAAGATAAACATTTTCTTTCGATTTTTTAGCGAATAATAAACGTATGTTTGAAGTTCAAAATTTCATGCAGATCAAACCAATCAGAGAAATTTTGACCCGAAAAAATATTTTCTTGNAACAATATTAAGATCACAGTAGCAGCAGCCTAGGATGGACTAAACTGACCACCGACTTTAATAGCAAGTCAAAAAAATTTAGTCAAAATTGGAGGCGTCCAGTCAACGCAACTTTTTATTTTTATTTTTTTATAATTATTATATAGTTAAAATGTCAATTTGTTCATTGTAGTTTTCTTTTAGTATTAAAAAAGCCAGCCAAAATAGGTAAATATTAAGAAACATATATTTGAATAATAAAGTATGAAAGTTACGAGATAAGCGTCGTTCACTAAATTTCTTTCAACATTAAAAAACCGTCATCCACATGAATATATGAGGTAATTTAATTAATGTTATGCTAATAGAACGAACGAGAGAGAATCGCCCAACACACATCAATACATGGACCATAAAGGTATCGTTCAAGTTGTCACAATCTACATTTCTCCTACCAATCACGAGAGAGAGAATACGGTCAGTATTGTATACATGTTAGAATAAAAACTTTTCTATATATTTTTACAATGGTATCATCTTGTTCACGAATTCAAGCCATAAAATAAGTTAATCATTGAGTCATCGTTCTAATTTGAACCATATTGTCAAGATAGTCTTGACCCTCAAAATACCTAGTGCCTCAATGAAAAGTCATCTGCATAGTTCAATCAATGCAAGACTACGTTGACATAAGAACAAATATTCGTCGGAAAAAAATCCTAAAAAAAACATCCACAAGAGAAGAGAAATGGGTTCAAAACTCCTTTTAGACTCTTTGGATTGAACGAGGACCACAAGTCTTGGAGCAATGCATCCATCTCTTTCGAACTCCATTATACACCACATCAAACTCTCCTTGCCTGCAAACTAGTCATGCAAAGCAAAGAATAGGACCTGACCTAGATGATATATTTTGTTTCCGAGATTTGAAATTGATAGTATATTTTGAGGCCGAGAAAATAACAATATCTTTAGTCTTATCCTAATAAACACTTTTTATTTCATCAAATTAAGTCAGTTTATACGTTGCATTTCGAACTAAGAGTCTTTATTCAATTCAAGATATGCCGACCGTTGAGCTATGACCTTATTGTCAACTATAATTTTGTCACATTTGAGGGTGGCGCTGGAACTATCACCATCAAGTAGGGCTGAAACTATATAATGAAAGAATTGTTGTTCGTATTACATACTAGTATAAGTAATTAAAGCTAAAAATCTAAAATCAACCCGAATAGGAGTCATTAAGAAGTTTATATAAGTATAGGAGGGGGGTAAAATCCGAGAAACGAAAAAAGTAAAATAGGCACGTGAAATATGCAAAAATGAAATAAAATCTTTAATTTTTTTTCAATGAATAATTTTCAAATATACTTCAATTTTCCAGGAAAATAGTTTATTTATTTTATACTTCTTAAAATAAAATAAAATAAAAATAAAAATAAAAAGAGAAATGGTAAAATTGTAAATAAGTGAAATGATGAGACCAATCGCATGTGGGTCCACATACGGAGCAGCAACACCTGACATTTAAAGTCGCAGTGAGTCCCACTTCTTAACTAACCCCATCAATGGCTCGTGGGTTCCATTTTTTTTTGAAGACTATAGTATAAAATATAATGGCCATTTATTTTTAAAATATCCATACCTCTTTTAAAAGTAGTATATATATATATATACATATACATATACACATGTATACACATACATACATACATACATATCACATTGTTTACTAAATAATAAAGTTTGTGACCAAGGTAAGTAAGAAAAAAGGAAAAAAGGATCTAAAGTTTAAAAACCCTCAAGGAATTTGTACACACATAAGCATGTGCAACCAACCATGTTAGGTATACTCGACACCATGATTCATACTCGATTCGAGATGATCATGAACAGCTAAAATTTCGATTCGCAAAACACAAATCCCCTAAAAGTATAGCTAAAAAACCATCCATTCCTGAATCAACCATTGAATTGGGTTGCATAAGTTTCAATTCATGATTGTGGTTGAATCATTTGCAAAAACATGCCNAAAAAAAAAAAAAAAAAAAAAAAAAAAAAAAAAAAAAAAAAAAAAAAAAAAGGCTGAGCTTATCAAAGCTAATGTTGGTTAAAGAAACAGTGCAAGGGTAAGATAGTTTCCACACAATAAACTTAGACATAACAATTCTAAATTTCCATAAACCCCACTGGGAAATGAAGGGAATATGGATCACTACAACTGCAAATCCAAAAAAGATCTCATAAAAAAATATTAAAAAAAAATCTAGTCGTCTTCTTGTGATTGCATTCGAGAAACTTTAACCATTCTTTCAAAGATCTTGCACACTCAAACCTGGCACAATGGGAAAAGTAATCAGAGGCTGGAATTGTACGATCACAAGGGACGACATGAAGAAATGGCATAATCAAGACCGAATTCATTCTCATCCTCATTTTAGCAAAGCATACCAAGTAATTTCTTTTTCTTATAAGAAACAACTTTAGTTGAGAACAATGGAAGAACATAGGAGTTCACAAACAAAAGGGGGTATATCCAATGGAATGAAGCCTACCTAATAATTACAAAACAACCACAATGGAGTATTAAACCTAATAACATCTCATAACTTCTGCTGCTCAGATCACTTGGCAATTCTAGAAAGTCCCAACTGATCTCTCATGTCAACAACTACCACAAAATGACAAAAACGCCGACATTGGGATATTAAACCCAATAACATCTCAAAATTTCTACACAGATCACTTGGCAATTCTAGAGATGACAGTAAAAATAAAGATCATTTAATACAAAATGCCAATGATAAAAGCATCTATGAATTTACAGTCAAACACAAACAATTTAAGAAATGCTTTTAATCTAATTTAACCATTTACAAGTAATGTGCTAATTACTTTCAATATCTCATGCTCTAAAAATAAATTGCAGTCAAACACAAACAATTTAAGAAATGCTTTTAATCTAATTTAACCATTAAAAAGTTAATCTAACCTGGTGGAAGAGATTGCTTCAACTTGTCTGCTTTCTCAGAGTCGAAAACACAGAGAGTATACAGATACTTGGAGCATCGAACTTTGAACTTCACCACATCTTTGCTCCTCTTGATTTTCACGGAACGAGCATCCTTCCTTCTTGCAGTGAGAAGGAAATCTTTGATCTCATGAATTTGCTTCGGCTGCATATTGACATGAGATAAAACATAAGATACGAAAAACATACAGAATGCTCTAAACTACAAGATTTAGAGAGCAAATACATAATCTGCACATTCTAATCAGAATATAAATACAGAGGTCGTTTCCTCAATACATTCTCTTCTGTTAATACTCAAGGTGCCAAGAAATCGGCGGCGGCGGAGAAATACAGAGAGATTAAGCAAGAAAATGGAAAGAGTAAGCACAAACAGTACACTAGAAAAAGCGGTAATTGTATGGCTCAAATGAATTCAGGAACAAAAATCAAACATGGATTGAGTATATAAAAACTGTGAACAATGAAATCCATGAAGTTGGGAAGCAGGGAGTTTGCGAGTTACCATTGCGACAAGAACTAACGAATGCCGACTTGTGGACGCTCCAAATTCAAATAGCCCTAATTTTCATAGCTTTGTATTTATAGGTACTATGAAACAACTTGGGCTGGGCTGAGCTGGGCTTCAAATATAATGGCCCAAAATACAATTTTCTATTTATTATTATTATTATTATTAAAAAAAATTATATAAGCAAAATCTAAATTCAATATCTAAAACTTGGTCTACCGTTCAAACTGTTTTTTAATTTCTTTTTAATTTATTTTAACTCTGAATTTTGTTATTTAAAAAGAAAATAAATAAATAATTTACTCTAATTCACCAAATTATATTTTAAACTCAAATAAACAACCAAATTATATTTTAAACTCAAATAAACAACCAAATTTATATTTTAAACTCAAATAAATAACCAAATTTATATTTTAAACTCAAATAAATAACCAAATTTATATTTTAAACTCAAATAAATAATTTTATATTTTAAACTCAAATAAATAACCAAACTATATTTTAAACTCAAATAAATAATTAAATAACCAAATTATATTTTAAACTCAAATAATCAAATTTATATTTTAAACTCAAATAAATAACCAGATTATATTTTAAACAAATAAATCCAATTAAATAACCAAATTATATTTTAAACTCAAATAATCAAATTTATATTTTAAACTCAAATAAATAACCAAAAATTATATTTTAAACAAATAAATCCAATTAAATAACCAAATTATATTTTAAACTCAAATAAATAATTTGCAGCCCTCACCAAATTATATTTTAAACAAATAAATCCATGCCAATATAATTTAGATAAAAACTATATTAAAGTTTGTTTTTTTAAAAAAAAAAAAAAATTGTAGATTTATTTTATTATAAATATATATATATATATATATATATATATATATATATTAGGAGTAGAATTTAAATTTAAGTGGGAAGGGTTCTTATAATTTAAAGGCAGATTTTTTGAAGCTGTTTGGTGGAACCAAAACTGGGAATCACATCAAGAGTACATAATTTTACTGAAACATCAACTGGGAATCACATAATAAACTCAATCCACTTTCAAATGTATGTATTTCCCTAATACTTGGACAAAAAAAACTTCAACTAAAACAAAAACTTTGGTCCTCTTCTTGCTGTCAGGCTCTAACCCAACATATTTTCACAGATCTTGCACACTCAAACCTGATCAACAATCAGTAAAATAAATGTCAGGTCTCAGTAATCATGTTAGGATCACAAAACAAAGGCTTTGGTGAGTAGAGTAGATTCAATGGACAACTTATTGAACTCATGAATTTCTTGAAAACAATATAAAATCTAGGGTCGTTACAGAATCCAAGAAAGTTATCAGGAAATACGCAAAAGTATTTACAGAGACGTGGATTAGTGAGGGGTAAATACAAGACTAATAACAGAATTTTTGAAGAGATCGGTGAGATAACGACGATGCGGAGGATAAGTGAAATGAGAAATGTATTTAGGAGATTAATGACGACAACAGCAAATGATAGAAGCACCTATATGTGATCTTGGTCTTCGGGTTCCGAATTATGGTCAGACATAAATACCTTATGATATGAATTTAAACCATTCTAATGTACTGATAATTATGTGCATGAAATTGTTTTAAGTAATTGCAACTGTAGTGGTTCAAAAAGTTAACCTGGTGGAAGAGACTGCTTCAACTTTTCTGCCTTCTCGGAGTCGAAAACACAGAGAGTATAAAGATACTTGGAGCATCGAACTTTGAACTTCACCACATCCTTGCTTCTCTTGATTTTCACAGAGCGAGCATCCTTCCTTCTGGCAGTGAGAAGGAAATCTTTGATCTCGTTAATTTGCTTCGGCTGCACAATGAATTATGGAATAAAAAGAGTAAGAATCGATCATAACATAACACAAAATTAAGATTTGCAAATGAGTGAGGCCACCCAACAGTCCCAGAATCTCAAATAATTACTTGAATACCTCTAAACCTTAGCCAAAAAAGCTTCAAGAACACCTATACCTCTAAACCCAACCCATAACACTAAAAGTTAATGTAAAATCCAGATGACTAAAAATCAAAGCTGAGACTTGAAGCCAATAACAATTTCCTTCACCACATTATCAAGTTTCAGTACAAAGAACACAAGTTGAAATTTTTACATGTACTCTACAAAAGAAATCTATGTTTCATTAATATTCTTCCAAAGAACTAGAAATCTTCACGTGTACTCTCACAAAGAAATTGACGAATAGATATATAGCATACAACATAATTGCGTTCGTTAATTCGTTAAGTAAGTTTGAGATCTGATGCCCTTTCAATTGCACAAGTCAAATGATCCAACCTACAAAACTAATAAAGAACGAAAAGGAATGGATCGGAACGAATATTACAAAAATTAAAAAGTAAACACTTCATCTATGAGAATGCGAAGGTAAAACAACAGAATCTTCCAACAACGATATGAATAAATAAGATACACTCAACAAAACAGAGCAGAATCATGCAACTGATGAAAATTCCTTGACCTTATTCATCAAATTTCAGTCCAAACAGAAGTAAATTGAAATTTATTTAACTTAACCTACCATTAAAATGATAACAAATAGGGAAAAATCCTTAATTCTACTATGTTCAAATGATTACAAGCAGAGAAAACACAAAGAAAATCCAGTGAAATTAGGAATCAGTACCATTTTCCGTGAAGAACAGAGTAGGCGCCTTCCTGAGTGTAGCGAAGCTGAAACCCCTTCACAAACCCTAATTCTAGTTCAAGGGGGCGGGCAAAGAATATAGCTATTACTCAATTATGTTCATTTACAGTTTTGTCCCTTGACACTCTCTTTAATTACCAAGCCTAACACTTAGTTAATTTTAATTTATTGAAATAAAAAATTTGATACAATTTAAAATTAAAATTCATTTTTCAAAAAAAAAAAAAAAAAAAAAACCCATTTAAAAAATAAAAATAAAAATAGGCAACTTTAATTAAATCATTTACTTTGTTATAAATTAGCACGTGTCACAAATTAATCCAATTAAACTATATTTGATTATATAAATAGATTTAATTAAACTGCACACGTGGCAAATGGGCCCAAATGATAAAGAGGCCCAAGCCAAGCCCATCTGACCTCCTATTTTTTTATTTTATTTAACTAATATTTTTAACAAATTTATTATGAATATAATATAAAAATCTATTATATTTTGAAATTTAATATAATAAACATAAATTTAATTAAAAAAAATAATCTACATTAAACGTTGAAGGATTATAAATAATATAATATAACGATGTACTATCTTCTTCGATTGCCCACGATAGCTTTAGATGTCAGCAAACAAGTTACCGAGCTCTTCAAGACGAATCTAGTTAACTAAAAATCAGCCAAAAACATCTAAAAACGAGGACAGATTTGACCTAATATGTCTCGGACCAAAATCCCAAAGGCCAACCCGAACTCGTTAAGCATTACTACTCATAAGAGTGTAGAAAATCTCTCCCTAACAGATGCGTTTTCAAACCTCGAGGGGAAACTCAGAAGGAAAATCTCAAAGAGGACAACATATTCTAACATATTCGAACCTACGAGCGGAGAGCTCAATTGATTTTAAACTTGTCGCATTAGTGACTCAAGCACATCAACATGGGTTAAAAATAACTATTTTTAATTTATAAAAGTCAAAGGGTCAAATTGACTTATTATCAGTGGATATTAAAGGGGATCGAGAATAAATCTCGTCCACAAACGTCTTTTGTCTTTTGTCGGGAGACTATAAATACCCACAATATGTTATGTAAAATTCAAATTCGTTGATCCATGTAATTCAGATCTCAAATTGAGACGTTTCCCTTAAAAAATCCGAACATCATATTTGTCATTTCTAAGTTTAAAGCAATTATTGTGGTAGAATTGCACCCCGAGCCATTCAATTAAGTCTTGATCAAGTTAGATTGTGGAGTGACTCAATTTAGAACAAGGTTACAAATCTTGCTTGTAGATCTTGGATCGTAGGAGGTAATTTAATTCTAGCCTTATCTGTTGATTGATCCAAATTTAGGAGGTGTTAATTATTTGATTCAAGGGTTCTTGCTAAAAACAAAAGGTTCAATCGTTGGGATAAGAATTAGGGTTGCCTTCTCATATTCTTAGAATGAAGATGGAAGAGTCCAAGCCCACCGCTAGAAGACTTGTAAACATGATACCGTTTGACGAGCCACGCCAAAGGTAAGTGGGGAAAGGGCAGGTGGAAGTACCCAATCCTTATCTCAAAAGAAAGCTACAAAAAGTTGGTTTCCCACCATGAAATGTTAGGCTAAAGGCAGTACAAATGTGTGGTAATTCAACCAAAAAATATGCTATTCCTATCAATGGACCAACACCCAAACATGGGATCAACTCACTACACTTGTGCTTCAACCTCTTCCCCTTGGACCCTTCACCCCTAACCTCTTTCCGATTCCGTGCACTCGGGTGCGGGACGTTTGTTGAATCCGTGCCTTACGTTCTTGAAGAACCCACCGACATGTCAAAACGAATAATTGAAGAATACACATATGGATGTTGTTTTCCCACCTCCCAAGCTGATAAATCCAACCATAAAACATTCAATGTCTTTTCACTTAGTTTTAGCTACAAAATAACCTACGTAATCTCGAAGCTCAGCTAGCTCTTGCCTATTTTTGGTGGTTTATCTCTTCACGAACCGTCGATTGAATCAGGGTCTCAGCTACTTGCTTTCGAACGATCTTCAGCCACTTTCTGAGTTCTAGCCATAGATCTTGTCTGTTAAGCTAGATTCTTCTGTGATGTCCCACAGTGGTTGGGGAGGAGAACAAACTACTACTTGTAAGGGTGTGGAAACCTTCCCCTAGAAGACGCGTTTTAAAGTCTCGAGGGGACGCCCGAAAGGGAAAGCCCAAAGAGGACAATATCTGCTAGCGGTGGATCTGGGTCGTTACATCTTCCCTCCCGGTACCCTTCTCTTTCAAACGGATACAATTGTCTCTATCGAAATCTAGAAGATGTTGCATCGAGTACGCAAAGCTCAGATCTTTTGTTTCGATAGTTAAAGTTTCAATCCGAAATTTTCAAAAGTCAAATTTGGACAACAATTTTATTTAACATTTTCATTGCTTAACCAAAAAAAAAAAAAAAAAAAAAANAAAAAAAAAAAAAAAAAAAAAAAAAAAAAAAAAAAAAAAAAAAAAAAAAAGTCCCTCTAGGGTTTCCATGCTGAAATCCACACCACTGGTTCTTCCTTCCATGTCAAATAAATTCCACTCGAATCATCACCACCTTCTTCTTCATCTCGGTTCGTGTCGATAGCACCGGTCCGATGCATCAACGCCCAACCGGGTTTATACCTTTTGAGCAAAGCCTTAACGTCGTCCATCACATCGTCACAAAATCGAGCCGATGAAAAACCTCGTTCTTCAAGCCTTTCGCTCCATTGCTTTCCCTTTTCTCTTCTCTCGCTCGTTAACTCTCGTTCGAGTTCGGTTTCATTACCACACCCCAAGAGCCTCACAATATTTCTCGAACACTCTCTTTCTAAACCCAATTTCTCATTACTCGTTGCTTCAAAGCTCTCTTCCAACATCTCGAAGTAGAGCGTGTAAAATCTAAGACACTCATCGAAACAGCTCAAAAACTTATTTTTCGAGCTTATGAAATCAGCTTCTTCTTCAACAATTGTCAAAACTCGAGGCTTTAACGATTTCAACATTGAAATCACAGCGTTTCTCTCCTCGATTTTTACCGTTCTTAAAGCTCCATTGCAATTTATAGCGATGGCTTCGTCTTCTTCTACTTTGAGAGCTTCGTTCTCGAGGTCGCTTAATTGGTTAAGATTCGTTATGGGATTGAACTCGAAAGGGACTCCCATTAGCCTTGCGAATTTCTCCATTCTTTGCCCTATTTCCTTCATTAAAGACTTCACCTTTGTTGTTGTTGATACCACCGTGAGCTTGAGATGTGGAGTGTCATCATTGCGTGTAGCTAGCGATTCTAATAGTGTTGGCCATTGGGTGCAAAGGGTGTCGCTTATGTCGATGATATGTAGCTTCGTTTCTCGCTCGAGAGCTTCGAGAATTGCTCCGTTCGATGCCACGTGCCCGAATGTCATCCACGGACTTACCTAAAGAAAGAAAAAAAATTAAATTTTGCTATAACCCATCAACTTAAATTTTTGAATTAACGTTTCGGTATTCTAATTTTGTTATAAATCGAAGCTAAACTTTTGAGTTTAGTGATGATTTTAGACGGTTACCTCTTGAAACTTGAGGATGAGCTTGAGAGCGGAGTCGAAGGAGTAATTCTTCTCGGAAACGGTGACGAGGGTTTTGTAGCAAGTGAGGCCGGTTTCGGTAGCTCTGCAAAAGAGAGCTTGCAAGAAGTAATAAGCCAATTTCTGATCGGAGTCGCCGTACGGGGAGGCGAGCTCGTTCAACATCCAAAGAAGATGGTGGATTTTGTTGGAGTCTTTGTCGGAGATAGCTCGAGCACACTCGTTGAGAAGGGTGGAGGACCATTTTCCAGCAGCGGCGGGCGGAGAGTGGTCGAGTGAGTACTCCGACGACTGGCTGGTGGAGCTTTGCATGGCTAAATTGGGGAACCGAACACGATGAAGACGATGACGATGACGATGATCATGGCTTTGGCTGAAAAAGATTGTGGGGGCTTCTTTGGCTGTGAAAAGGGTTATGTCCATGCTTTCTTATGGAGAACATAAAAAGCCTGTTTGTTGACCATTTTGAATAATAATTATCGAGTATTTTTTATTTTATTTTAGGTTAAATTAATAAAAAATACTCCGTTATATTTTTAAAAAAATTATTTTAAAAATTTTTAAGAAATTAAAGGGTATTAATGGAATTTTTTTAAAGTTCGAAGGTATTTTTGAAAGGTTATTATTAAAAAATATTTTAAATAAATTTAACATTTTCATAAAAATATATCAAAATTAATAATAAAAAAAAATCATGGTCATCTAAGTGTGACATTTCAATAAACAATATTTATTTAATTAATTTAAAATTTTCCTATAAAGTTAAAATATATTTAATTTTTTAATTTTATTATATCGACCAATGGTAGCAACCCATTATTATATAGTATTTAATAATATGATTTGTATTACATGATATTAATAATGATTGATATTGTAAAATAAAACATATATTTAATATTATACAATAAGTTAGACCATCTTTATTTTAGATAACAACAAAGGAATCTTAAAAGAATAAAACAAAAATCAATTTTTTTTTCTTTAGTTGAAAGCATACACGATGTGTGACAATATATGCTCGTATAATTTAATTAATGGTGCATTAAACTTTAGGATATAATATAATATAAGCTCTAATTGTTATTTATTGGTTGCTTGAAGTTACATAACATCAACCCTTTCATTTCATTTTTTAGATTAATTTTTTTTAACTGGATTGTAACTCAATCCGACCGGACCGTAAAAATATTGGGTTGTATTGATTCAGGTTGTTATTAATTTATTTTTAATATATTTATTTTTAAATGTTATTAATTTTTATAAAGAATATAATGGTATCAAGAGGTTTATTATTCCTTCGTAAACATTAAAGAAAATGACAAAAATAAATAAATAAGCGGGCAAGAAAAGATTGTAACCGATTCCAAAACAAGTATTAAAGGTGTTCAAATGGTTCGAGAATCGAACCGACTCGAAGTATCCAACCTAAATTATAAAAGTTGAGTTGGGTTAAATTTTTCTCGGTTTAAGTTGGGTTGAATTTTTTAAATATCGAAAAATTCAGGGTTCATGGGTTGACGTTTTTTGGTCGGGTCAATCTAACCCTTACCTTACATAAAATTTCGAGTTGATTTAAAAGATTTTTAACGTAACCCGTGTACACCCCGACCCAAAAGAAAAAAAAGTCTCAACCCATTAATTAAATTTCAATAACTTTGATATTTAAAATAAGACCGTAATGTTTCGAGTGTGTCATTCATAGTATATCTATGTGGTTGCTAACCCTTTCGAAGGTCGGTTTATGAAACAGAAGTCCTACACCGAGCTTCTGAGTCATATTCACACACAATATCATATACTCGAGTCTTCCGAGCAAGGTACACTCCTATCGAGACTTTATTTTATTTTTTTTTAATTTTAGTTTTTTAAATAAAAAATATGTAGAAAAAGTAGGGTATATGATGAGTCAAATGATTGGTTCCATAAGTGGGAAAAATTATTAAAAAAAAAAAAAATCCCAAACCCTAAATAAAGTAGAATGACGTCACTTTCTTTCACTCATAAAATATCATCAAATCATTCATCTCTCTCCCTTTTTCTTCTCGACATTTCTACTGATGTCATCCAGCTCGATTTTTATAACAGCTCAAGTTCACCGCTAGCAGATATTATTCGTTTTGATCCGTTATGTGTCTCTGTTAGTCTCGCAGTTTTAAAACGCGTATACTAGAAAAAAAAGTTTTCACGCCTTTATAAGAAATGCTTCGTTTTTCTCTCGAGCGGGACCTATAAACGAGTAAACAATTATAGGAGAAGAACAACGAGGAATAAAACCCTAATTTGGTGGCCAATTGTTTGAAGATCACGACAAAAGCTAGAAGTTGTTAATAGGAGACTGATTTAGACTGCTTGCTCCAACGTTGTTTGCCATTTGGTGCATTGGCTTTATAACCATTCTAATAGTCTAGAAGAGGCTTAGTACTTCCTTCTCGGGTAAATTTTAACCTGCACGAAAGACGTAACGGTTTAGACACTGTCTCGGAGAGAGGCTCGCTACTATTCGTGAACTGAAGGTTGCACAACTTTTCACGAACGAGAACAAAGACAGATCAAGTAGAGGAATATGACTATAGTCGGAACAGAAAAAAATAGCAGAGATGGCTCGTCTTGTGACACCCGAACAAGCTTCCACCATGGTTGATTGGTGTTTCTTAAAGTTAGCACAGACAGAAAATATGTCGCATCAGCGTGCTAATTAAACACAACTTGTTTCTTAATTAATCTCCATCAACATCTAATCATGGAGTTTGTTTGACTAAACACATCGATTTTTCGTATAAAAACACAAAAACAAACTTCATTATCGACTCGATTATCACCAAAAGTCAAGAACTTGCGCGTTTTGTTTGTTAATCTAAATATAACTTGACTAATTAAGATGCATAACATCTATCGAGAGGTCAGAAATTCAAATCACTCTCAGCTTTATCAGGAGTCGAACATGGGTTAGCTTTGTAAATGTGTAGAGCCAAGGGTCATATGGTGTAGTGGTAGTGTGAGTTCCTTATCGGTTGGGGAGGAGAACGAAACATTGTTTATAAAGGTGTGGAAACCTCTCACTAGCATAAGCGTTTTAAAAACTTTGAGGGGAAGTTCGAAAGGGAAAGCTCAGAGAGAACAATATTAGCTACCGGTGGATTTGGGCGGTTATAAATGGCATTACAACCAGACACTAGACGATGTGCCAACGAGGAGGCTAAGCCTTGAAGGGGGGTGGACACAAGACAGTGTGCCAACAAAGACGCTGAGTCTCGAAGGGGGTGGATTTTGAGATCCTACATCGGTTGAGAAGAGAACGAAGTATAATTTATAAGAGTGTTAAAAACCTTGAGGGGAAACCCACAGAGGACAAGTCAGAAACTGAACATGGGTTAGCTTTGTGAATGTGTAACGCCAAGTGTCGTATGATGTAGTGGTAGTGTGAGATTCCACATCGATTGAGGAGGAGAACGAAACATTGTTTACGAGGGTGTGGAAACCTCTCACTAGCATACACATTTTAAAAACCTTGAGAGGAAGTTCGAAAGGAAAAGCCCAAAGAGAACAATATCAGCTAGCGGTGGACTTGGGCCGTTATAAATGGAATTACAACCAGACACTAGACAATGTGCCAACGAGGAGGCTGAGCCTTGAAGGGGGGTGGACACGAGACAGTGTGCCAACAAGGACGCTGAGTCTCGAAGGGGGTGGATTTTGAGATCCCACATCGGTTGGAAAGATAACGAAGTATAATTTATAAGGGTGTTAAAAACCTTGAGGGGAAACCCACAGAGGACAATATCTGTCAGAAGCTGAACATGGGTTAGCTTTGTAAATGTGTAACGCCAAATGTCGTATGATGTAGTGGTAGTGTGAGTTTCTTATCTGTTGGGGAGGAGAACGGAGCATTCTTTATAAGGGTGTGGAAACCTCTCACTAGCATACGCATTTTAAAAACCTTGAGGGGAAGTTTGAAAGAGAAAGCCCAGAGAGAACAATATCAACTAGCGGTGGGTTTGAGCCGTTATAAATGGTATTAGAGCCAGACACCAGGCGATATGCTAGCGATGAGGCTGAGCCTCGAAGGGGGGTGGACACGAGACAGTGTGCCAGCAAGGACACCGAGTCTCAAACGTGGTGGATTTTGAGATCTCACATCGGTTGGGAAGAGAACGAAGCATTATTTACAAGGGTGTGGAAACCTCTCCCAGACAATATCTACTATTAGTGGGCTTGTGCCGTTATCTAGTCGTACCCTAAAAACTCTAGTAACATTTTTTCCATATCGTCCTCGAGATTTCTTATCACAGTGACACCAACGATAACCTAGATTAACAATATCATACGAGCGGGAAAAGGGTAAAATCGTAAATACATGCTTAATAAACGAACAACATTATCAATTAAACACGGTTGCCTGCAAGAGAAGCAAAAAGGAGAGGAAATGCATCATTTGCTGATAAAGAAACGTAAAGACCAGCAATTTAAACGCCATTTGCTTGCTTTTTCAAACAAATAGTTGTAGCCAACTAATTAGCAAAGACTTTGAGAATGATTTGAAACTTTAAGTTAACTAAACATTTTTAAAAACCATGCAACTTGACATAATTAATGTACGGATATAAAATGTATGTCCTCCTATACCATCATTCCCGTTTATTCTATGAGGATAGAGATGGTCATTTAACCCGTCGGGTTCATCTAAAACGAAGCAAAACGTCCCCTTTTAAATGGGGAATAGGGTGGAAGCGAGGAGAGATTTTAATTTCCAGACTAGTTAAACAGGGTCGGGGACGAAGATTACATTCTTCATCCCTAATCCCGACCCTGATCCCGCGAAAAACCCATTGGAAACTTGATTCTTCGGAATTTAAGTGATTAATTTGGAATTAACGATGATTTATTTTTTAATAGTTTATTAAAATCTAAACATAAAAGTTTTAATTTAAAGTGTCTCGAGTTGGATTGAAAGCTTAAGATGTTGATAGATTTGGTGGTTTTGAAAACAAAGATCAAACGATGTTTATTTATTTATTTATTTTATTTATTTAAAAAAATTAGTTGAAATTAAATAATAATAATAATAATAATTATTATTATTAAACTGGTAGTTGCGTGGTCAACTTGAATCAATTTTCTTTGCCGACAAATAAGATACAAGTCGGCCATTTTCTAATAAAATATTTTAATTAAATTAATAAAAATGTTTTTCATTTCCTTTAATACCATTTTTCAAAAATATTTTAAAGGTAATATTTATATTTTTTAAATTTTTTTTTAGCTCAAAGACAACAATATCGGTTAGCAATGAGTATGAGCTGTTACAAATGGTATCAGAGCCAAACACCAGACAATGTTCGAGCGAGGAGGCTGTTCCCTAAAAGGGTAGATACAAGGCGATGTGCCACGTCGATTGGAGAAAGAAACACGTGCCAGCAAGGACGCTGGGCCCTGAACAGAGTGGATTGTGAGGGTTCTACATTGGTTGAGGAGGAGAACGAAACACCCAGGTGTGGAAACGTTTTCTTAGCAAACGCGTTTTAGAGAAGCTCGAAAGGGAAAGCAAAAAAAGACAGTATATGGTAGCACGTGATTTCTATCTCTTCAATTAGTATAAAAAAACTCGATGATTCTTTGTTCGAGAAGAGAATGACTCGTGATCTGAGCCTCGTATCGATTAGAATGTGAAATGCATTAATTAAAAAATTAAATAATAGGAGAAAACTTGTATTGGATCTCAAAATAATTAATAGTATAAATTTTAATTAAAAATGGTATTGGATCTTGAAGATAATTAATTACACAAAGTTTAATTGAAGGGTGTGTGTGTGTGTGCATGTGCATGTGGTTTGCTTCCTACAAAACGTGTGTTCATCACTTACTTTGGGAGAATGTCAAGACTCATCAATGCATGTGTCCACCCCATTCCCATTACTTTTTGTATCTTCGAACCAATCAAAATACCCCTATCCCGTCTATTACGGGTTCAGGTTGCCACCTCAAATTTCAAGTTGGTCAGGTTGGAACTAAATAGGGTTTAAAACTCGATCTTATATGTTTTAGTCAAGTTGAATGGGACTTGTTGTTCAGAACCCGATCTTATATAAAACTTAAATATCAATGTAATAGCCCAAACTCATCGCTAATAGATATTGTCCGCTTTAGCTCGTTACAAGTCGTTGTCAATCTTACGATTTTAAAACGTGTATATTAAATAGAGGTTTCCACACTATTATAAGAAATGATTCGTTTCCCTCTCCAACGAGGTGGGATCTCACAATCCACCCTCCTTGGGGGTCAGCGTTCTTGTTGACACACTGTCCCGTGTCTGGCTCTTATACCATTTGTAATAGCCCAAGCTCACCGCTAGTAGATATTGTCTGTTTCAGCTCGTTACATATCGCCGTCAGCCTTTAGAAGACGTTTCCACACCCTTGTAAAAAAAAATGTTTCGTTCTCCTCTCCAACTGATGTGTGATCTTACAATCCACCCTCATGGGGGCTCAACGTCTCTGCTGGCACACTGCCCAGGCTTCCATTTGTAACAGCTCAAGCTCACCGCTAGTAGATATTGTCCATTTCAGCTCGTTACGTGTCGTCATCAACCTTTGGAAGATGTTTCCACACCCCTATGAAAAATGTTTCGTTCTCCTCTCCAACTGACGTGGGATCTCACAATCCACCCTCATGGGAGCTCAACGTCTTCGCTGCCACACCACCGAGTGTCTGGCTCCCATTTATAATTGCCCAAGCTCTCCGCTGTAGATATTGTCCGTTTCAGCTCATTACGTGTCGTCGTCAACCTTTAGAAGATGTTTCCACACCCTTATAAAGAATGTTTCGTTCTCCTCTCCAACTGATGTGGGATCTCACAATCCACCCTCATGGGGACTCAACGTCTTCGCTGGCACACTGCCCAGGCTTCCATTTATAACAGCTCAAGCTCACCACTAATAGATATTGTCCGTTTCAGCTCGTTACGTGTCGTCGTCAACCTTTAGAAGATGTTTCCACACCCTTATAAAGAATGTTTCGTTCTCCTCTCCAACTGATGTGGGATCTCACAATCCACCCTCATGGGGACTCAACGTCTTCGCTGGCACACTGCCCAGGCTTCCATTTATAACAGCTCAAGCTCACCACTAATAGATATTGTCCGTTTCAGCTCGTTACGTGTCGTCGTCAACCTTTAGAAGATGTTTCCACACCCTTATAAAAAAATGTTTCGTTCTCCTCTCCAACTGATGTGGGATCTCACAATCCACCCTCATGGGCGCTCAACATCTTCGCTGGCACACCACCCAGTGTCTGGCTTCCATTTGTAATTGCCCAAACTCACCGCTTGTAGATATTGTCCGTTTCAGCTCGTTACGTGTCGCTGTCAGCCTTTAGAAGACATTTCCACACCCTTATAAAAAAATGTTTCATTCTCCTCCCCAACTGACATGGGATCTCACAATCAAACATCCACGCGTTACATAAATCATCATAACCTCCATAATCAACGTCAAATTATTTCAACCCAAGTAACATCGCAAGTGCCACATGGACTACGAATAAATAACTAAACAAAACAAAGATTATTGTGTATAAATAACCCAAACCCATTAATGAATAATTGGAGTTAAGAGAAGAAATCCTTTGATTTTGAAAGGAGAGAGAGAGAGGGAAAGATGATGAGAGAGAGAAGAACAAGGTGGCTTGTTCTCTCCCTTGTGGGGCTAGCCTTGATGAGCTGCCTGTGCAGCGTGAAGGCTGAGAACACATTGCAGCCGCCGGTGAAGCTCATATGGCATTACTACAAGCTCAACACAACATGCCCTGATGCTGAGACATACATAAAGCATCAAGTCAAGTTGTTTTGGCAAAAGGATAAGAGAATCACTGCCAAGTTCCTCCGCTTGCTCTCCGCCGATTGCCTCTCGAAAAACGTATATCGATTCGCTCGAGTCTTGATGTTTCTATTCGTTGTTTGTTGTTTCTCGTTTTTAGTTTATGAAAATTATACTATGTTTAGATTCGCCCGATTCGTGATGTTTTTATTCGTTGTGTGAGATTCCACATCGGTTCGGGAGGATAACGAAACACCTTTTATAAGGGTATGGAGATCTCTTTCTAACGGGCACGTTTTAAAATCTTGAAGGGAAGTCCAAAGGAAAAGCCCTGTGGGCGTGAGCTCTTTCATGATGTTTCTATTCGTTGTGTGAGATCTCACATCGGTCTGGGAGGAGAACGAAACACCCTTTATAAGGGTATGAAAACCTCTCCTAACGGGCACGTTTTAAAATCTTGAAGGGAAGTCCAAAAGAAAAAACCATGTGGGCGTGAGCTCTTTCATGATGTTTCTATTCGTTGTGTGAGATCCCACATCGGTTCGGGAGGAGAACGAAACACCCTTTATGAGGGTATGGAAACCTCTATCTAACGGGCACGTTTTAAAATCTTGAAGGGAAGTCCAAAAGAAAAAGCCCGGTGGGCGTGAGTCGTTACACGTTGTTTGTTGTTTCTCGTTTTTTGTTTATGAAAATTATGTATATGGGGTCGGAGTAGAGATTTTTAAAAAAATTTGGATGGAAAGATAGTTTGAAGGTAAATTGTGTGGTGCTCGAGTACAGTAAGGACGTAGGAATGAACCGAGATTACGTCCGAATGAGAATGACGTTTTAGGATAGTTACTAACGAATTTGATTACTTTATGTAGGGTTGTGATGGTTCGATACTTCTCGATGGACGAAACTCAGAGAAAAACGCACCACAAAACCAAGGCCTAGAAGGGTTCGAAGAAATCGACAAGATCAAAACCGTACTCGAAGACCGTTGTCCCGGTGTTGTTTCTTGTACAGATATTCTTAACCTAGCCACTCGGGATGCTGCCCATTTGGTATCAATCAATTTTCATTCACTATACTATTTCTATGCATGTCATACGTAAATCATAATCAAACGTGATCTTAACGATTCGATGCAGGCCGGTGCACCGTCGTATCCGGTTTATACGGGAAGGAGGGATTGTTTAAGAACGAGTATCGATGCGGTAGATTTCCCGTCCCCTTCTATATCATGGCAAGAAGGGCTAGCATATTTCGAGTCCAAGAGTCTCGACGTCTTAGACATGGCAACACTTTTAGGTAAGTCCCTCGAAAAACGAGTCGTTATTAATTACGATATCCGTTACTAATCGATTAACTCGAACTATTAGGAGCACATTCAATGGGGCAAACACATTGCAGCTACATCAAGGACAGGCTATACAATTTCAATGGCACAAAAAAAGCAGACCCAACAATGAACAAATCATTGTTAAAAGAGCTTCAAAAGAAATGCCCAAAGAAATCAAAAACAGACCCAACAGTGAATCTAACACCAAAATCTGGAAATGACTATCAATTCACAGGGCTGTACTACTCGAGGATCCTTTCGAAGAAGGCGGTACTCGGGATCGACCAACAGCTTCGGTTCGGGGACGACACGATGCAAATTGCCCAAGAGTTTGCTCCAAAATCTGGATTTGAAGACTTCCGGAGATCCTTTGCTTTGTCCATGAGTAGGATGGGGAATATCAAGGTTTTGACCGGAAAAGATGGCGAGATCCGGCGGAATTGTCGACGGAGAAACTAGCTCGGTGGCTGAACCTGCCATTGTTGAGGAAGAACAAACAAATATTGTTTACTTATATTGTGAAGAAAGAAGAAAGAAATTTATCTTTTGTTTATCAATAAGATTTTATATTGAACGGGTCGAATATGATATATATAATAAGAATATATACGAAACTATACGTGTTACTGTCATATTTGAGTTATGTTCAAATTGACTATAAGTTTAATCAATTTGTTACTGTCAGTAAAATCACAGAAACTTTTAACTTTGATACTGTATACATTTTTTACAACGGGAAGTGAGTCAAAATTTTATATTTAATTATATTCTCGATTAAAACCTATCTTAAACATAAATAGAATTTGTCGCTCGTGTCAACGTGAGTATATCTCAATTGATATAAAGTATGTGCTTGAATATTATTAAGGCATAGATATGTATATGTATATGTATATATATATATATATGTTACGTGTACTCGAGATGAAAATAGAGTTAAACCGAATCCGTGTCGCAATTTTATCTTTTTTTTTTTTTTATAAAAAGAAACCTAAAAAAAAATTGAAGTAATTTTAAGTTTAAAAGAGTTAGAAATGGAAAGGAGGTAAGTTTGAAAAAAATTTGCGTAGCCGCGTATATGTTTAGAAGGAATTAAACGGCGTCGTATTACAACTTGGATAAGTCTTTGCTGGAAGAGAAACTTTCAAGCTGAGGCGCGCTTGAAAAAAATGGCGTCCGCAACTGCAACGGTGGCCAACATCGCTTTAGAATTCCGGCGGCCAGTTTTCACCAAAGTAAGTAATTCTATCCATATTCTCAGAAGCCTAACTCATGAATCGAATCTCGAAGCTCCACCGCATTTTTCCGCCTTCCTCCCGATATGTTTGGGATATTACCATTTTCAAATCATTTTTTGTGTTGCAGGTTCCTGTTAATGGCCGCCGCCGCAATGCTCTGGTTTGTCTGAACTTCGGAGGCGTTGAATTTGAAAATGTACAGGATAGGCTGTGTACGAGGTAAACATGTATTTTGATTTGTTTTTATTTGTTTATTGAGCGGTGTAGTGATGTATATTGCTTGTTCAGTTAACTGTACATAGAAACTGATGTATAGAAGTAGGAACGTTTCTTCATTTCCAGGTCCTCAGTTTCTTATAGTCCCCTAGTAGTTGGTTCCAGGTTTTTGTCCAGACCGACGGCCATAGCTAGTTCAGGTAATTCTGACTCTAGTCATGAACTTCAGTATGTTACTATTTAGCCTATGTATATTCAAATTTGTAATGGTTTAGATCTATTGTGGACTACGAGGACTAAATTATGTTCATTGACCACATCGTACAAGTTTTAAAATACAGGAATCAAATTGTTCATGGACCAAATTGCTTACTTGATCAAATGTATTTTTTAACTTTATTTTTCTTCTTCTTTTCTTCCAGAATTGATAACCATTTGGTATTCAAAGTATAAGCTTATAAACATTACTTCCACCTATGAGGTTCTTTGTTTTGTTATCTGCCTTCTAAAAAGTGTGTTCAAAATTCAAGCCAAATTTGATTTTGTTATTGGAATTGACCAAGAATTTAAATGTTTCTTTAAGAAAGGTGAAAACCGTAGCAAAGAATTTGTTAGAAAATAAGCATAAACTACGTAATCGAACAGCTAGAAACAAAATCGTTATCGATTCGGGTCATAGTAATTTGGAAGCTATGACAAAAGTTGGACTGTTTTTACCAGTAAATCTTGTCTTGCGTGCACTCAGAAGACATGTTTCAAAAAGTTTAGCATATTGCAAATCGTGTTTAAGAAACGTGATTGTAGACCTAAAAAGTGGGTAAGAAACACAATGATGGATTTGGTAAAAGTTATCCCTGTTTTGTTGATCTTCTGTTTTGATGTCATAGGCTTGGAGGCAGCCATCACAGATTACAAAGGTGCTATAACCTTAAAAAATGCTAAAATAGTTGTAGAATCTGAGGATGAAAGCATGATACAGGTAAAACTACCTATGTGAACTAGTTGTAGCGTGCATAACATTTTAGGTTGTAGCATAGAGTTTTACCACTTTGATTTTCATCCCAAAGGAATTTACATCTAATACTTTTATAGCATTTTAGAATACTTTCCTCTGACAAGTTATCGAAGATCTCATTCTGCCCTTAAACTATTCAACTTCGTTTCTAGTTTCACTTTCAAGAGTAGATTTAATGCTGTTTGATGCATGCTGATACAAATCTTATAAGATGATATGTATATTTCATATTGGAAATTTGGTGGAAGCTTTTATCCTCTTAAGTCATAAATTATACATATAGTTCCCCATATGAAATACAGATCTTACCAAATGTATTTATATTTCATATTGCAAAATGGAGGCTAATCTATTACTTAGGCCTTGCATTCCAAAATTTGATAGAACATGGTTTATTTTATTTATGAACAAGATGGTAAAAACTTAGAGGGATAATCAGAGATTTCTCTTCTCCCCAACTGGCAACTACCATACTTAACTCATGAAAAGCTTACATCCTTAAGAGACTACCGTCTCGTTATCTATTCTCTTACTCTCCCAAACCTCACTTAGTTACAACTTGTGCCCACGGTAGGAAATCAAGATGTAAAGATTGGGTACATATCTTTGATAAATGTCTAATGAAATCTAATGAACAGCTAAGAGTGGACTTGACTGGGGACGAGACGCAAAAGGTATTCGATCAGGTTTTGACGAATTTGGCCCGCTCAGCCCCGCCAATGCCAGGATTTCGTAAGCAAAAAGGAGGTAGTACCGTGATTTTCCTCCCCCCCTTCACTGTGAATGTCGTTACAACCGTTCATTTATACTGCAACACAAGTCTTTTACATGTTCATCCATATAGACAAACATGAGAATTGAGAAGTACCGTTTCTATAATTACGAATTCATATATGCAGCTGCTTTTACCCTCCTAAATTTTTATGTTTAGTAGCAGATGACTCGACTTTATATGGTTTCTAATGTTTTTGTGTTTTCATGCCCGTTGATGCTTGGCCAGGGAAAACTTCAAATGTGAGTTGCTTCTCTTTGCCTTTTCAACTTTCCCCTTTGGGTTTCCAAGTACTTTTAAGTTGTTATGTCCTTTTTTCTCAATATCGTTCTATTCTTATACATATTGTTCTATTCTTCCCCAAGGTTTCTATTTGTAAATAACGAATTCCTTCAGGTCCCAAAAAGCTTCCTCTTAGAAGTCCTTGGTAAGGATCGGGTCACAAAGTTCGTCATACAAGAAATATTAAACTCAACTATGGCAGATTATGCAAAGAAGGCAAGTTGTATCCTCATTGCTTTGCTCCTTTCTTATACCTACTGCCTGTGTGCTGATTGTAATTTGGGAGCTGTTTTTGAATTGGTTTTCCTAGATGCCTTTTAGAAGTTAATTGTATTGGGTATATTGAAATCACTATTCGTTAACTATTTACAAACTTATAATTTTGATGATTGTGTCTGTATAGTTTCTATATCTCTATGTTTTTAAAAGTTTCAATTGTGATTTTACATGATAGAGCGTTACCATCATTAACTAAAATGATGACACGACACGTGAGATCCCACATCAGTTTGAGAGGAGAACGAAACATTCTTTATAAGGGTGTGGAAACCTCTTCCTAGCAGACGCATTTTAAAAATCTTGAGAAAAGTTCAAAATAGAAAGTCCAAAGAGGAGAATATTTGCTAGCGGTGGACTTGGGCTGGTACATGACACGGCTACTACACATATATTTTGTTAATTTGGCACGACGTAACAGACAAATGATAGAAAGAAGTCAAACAATTAGATAAAGGAGGACGTAGTTTATGAAATGAATTTGATACAGCTCGTTTTTCTTTTGTTTCGACTCCAACGCAGGAAGATATAAAGGTGAAGGACAAGATGGTTAACACAACTCAAACAGAAGATGAACTGAAAGTGTTGTTCAGACCTGGAAAAGAGTTTGGTTTCAATGCTATACTTGAACTTGAACCTGAACCCGAACCCGAACCCGAACTTGACTCTGCTTCAGAGGATGAAAATTGAGCCAAACAGGTCCCCCTTTCCAACTGAAGATTTTCTCCACTTGTTCTTTCTTGGCCCTCTTTCAAAGTTTTGGAAATATTTTGTTGAAGGAACAAATGTTTAATTATCCATACTGATGCATTGATCAGTATTAATGAGTTCTAGTTACTAAGTTATTTGTTTACTTGTTATTTTTATCTGTTTTTAGTTCATACTACACCTAAACTAGAACTTTGAATTACAAATCTTAATGGAAGTTTCTCCTAGTTGAGGTATGTTTTTGCTCATACTGGAACGAGCTATTCACAGATTGCAAGTTTTTACACACAGTTGGCGGGCGGTGGCGTCCAACGTGCCCATGTCGCTGAAACAAGCGACAACAACCACCGGTCGTAGTGCGTAATCCTTCCCACGAAAACAAATACTACTGCATTATGTCAATTATTAATAAAAAACATGCTTGAGCGAGTGGTTGGTATTATCAGGTCAGTAAGGACAGACTATTAGAGAGTCGTCGAATAATCTCAAGTAAGTGTCTCGTATCTATCTCAGTTGTTCGTAGTATCAAATTATTATGTGGGGTGATGATTAGAGTCTTGCTAGCTAACTCCTAGCAGTGAACTAAAGGATCTCCAACTAATCGTAGTTTTTCAAAACTCGGGATATTTTTTAATTTATTTTAAAATTTAAGAGTATTTTTTAAATAAGGGGTAAATTTTAAAAGTATTTTAAAATTAATTTAGTAAATTTTCATTTTAATACTAAATTCAAACATACTATTTAAATATTACAAATTAAAATTTTAGAATAAAATCGATACCCTATAATATTTGGGATAAATTATAAAATAAAAATTTAAAGATAATTAAATTGAAACATATTATTTAAATAATACCAATAATAAAAAATAAAAAAATAAAAATTTTCAATCCATTCATCCCACTTTGTTAAACCCTAAACCTTTCATCTTCCTCTCACTCTCACGTGCTTCCCTTCTTCTGTTTCCCGCCGGCTCATCCTCCCTTTCAGCAGCTCAGTATCGCTGCCGTTGCGCTACCGCCTCTCCGATTCTGTGCCGCCGTAGCCTCCTCAAGCGGATTGCGCCGGTTTTCGACGCTCTTGTTGTTACTGGTATTCCTCCAGTCTCCTTCTATGTCTTTGTTCTCCCTCGAAAAACTCAAATTTAGAACTCGTCTCATGAGAGAAGAGGTTCTTATGATCCTTTTCTATTGTTTTTATAGCTATAGCAGAACAGCAAGGAAAAAAAAAAAAAATCAGCCTTGTGGAAAAATTGCGATTAATTTCTTGCATCTGTTTATCAATCGATTTATCATCTGTATGTTTATTGGGTGCCTGAGGAAATTTTCCTTGTTTCTAGTCTCCCAGATCCTCCAAAGCACCACCAACCATGAATTTTCCAGCATCTCCCTACTTTAGTTATCAAGAACCAGTCGAAGTAATATATCGTATTCCAATTTTCCCTAATAGACAAAAGGTCGCAGGCATTATTTGAAATAAAATAGTCTAGCTTTTGGAAACTTTTACCTTCATGGCTGGTTGTTTCTGGATTCATTAGTCGTTGTTAGAAACGGAGGCTCTTTATCAATTCTCTTTTAATCCGTAGCTCGTAGAACTAGGAGGTCCAATGACAATTACACGAAAACGAAACTTCAAGGATAATAATCCTTATATTGATGCTCTCGGATATGGTGTTTTCATGTTGAGCTTCTTTGTCCACTCATTCTCCTTTATTACGAAGCTTGATACTCTAAATATTGAAGTGGAGATTTCCTTCTTCATCAGTTGTCCCTCGTGGCATGATGGTCTTGCTCTAAGCGTATTACATGGTTTTTTGTAATATTCTATTTGGAGTATTTGATACTCATTTCAACTTTTCAGTAATCGATAAGAAGTCTTGTTTTGTGTTGAGGAACTCGCAACATGAGAATCTCGGAAAACACTTATGCTATGCAGTCAAATTGCTGTCTCAATTTTAGAAACTAGTAGACAATTTGCATTATTTGTCCAGAAAAATTCAATTGACTTTCAATGGAAAATGATTCTGGAAACTTCTGCAAGTCATGTTCTAATCTACTCTTTGGATGATATGAATGTTAGAAAAGTGTGGTGCTTTGCATTTTATTTTGGTTATAGGCTTATAGCCAACTAAAAATTTGTTGCAGGTGTATTATTCTTTTTGTTGAATTGAATTTAGCTAATTATGGGCAAGAGAAAGAGTCATAAGCAAGAAAAAAGGAACTCTAAGAGAAGAGTTGCAGACGATGATGCTGCCTCTGAAGATATGGACGATGAAATTGATGCCTGTAAGATTTTTGTGTTATTTAACAATATTTTTGTGTGTTTTGTTGTTCACTGATATGTCAATTTTTTTTGGATATCTTTAATATCCATATGTATCATGGTTGAGAAAATGGAAACAATGGAGTATCATGATTTGTATCACGTTTGCAGTTCACAGGCAGAGAGATGTTATTCCACTTGATATTAATGGTGATGCTCCGGAGTCAGATGAAGATGCTGAGCATCCTGTTTTTAATTTAGAGGTTCCAACATCGTCCTTTATCTCATGTTGTAGAAGTATCTTTGTCAATTGTATTTACTTCCAGCCAATCATAGTTTTATGCATAATTGACTCTCACACTTCTCCAAAAAAAAAAAAAAAATTTAATTGATTCTGAAATTTCTTGTGTTTGGATGAGCTTAACACGAGGACCAGAAGAAAAATGGATGTATTTTATTTTGAACTTTGGAGGACATGAAATTGCTCGATGATAGGAAGGGATTTAGGTACGTCATTTATCTTTGGCAAGAGATTGAGGAATGTATTTCTTTGAGCAGTGACAAGAAGGAATGTGGGATTGTCACCCTGAACCAAGTAGGCAACAACCCTTTTCTTGACAATTCATCCTTGATAGACTTGAGAGTTTTGGGGAGGGAGAGGGGATGATCATATGGTCGGGCTTTCTTTTAGAGTTTGTGGTTTGAATGGAATGATCATCTCTTTAGATAAGGAAAAAGACATCTAATTTTATTGAGGCTACTCCCTTTTAGCGTTGTATTGGAGTGAATAGGCTCCTTTTTTTTAACTATAGCATGTCTATTCTCATTACTCACTGGAAGTACCTTTTAGTAATTACAAGTCGGTAGGGTTTTTGTACACATTTCACCATATCAATGTAATGGTTTTTTTATTATTTGGATCAAGACAATCATCTTTTGTTTCCACAGTAAAAAGACTGCATGTGCAATTGTGCATTGCAATACTAGTCTGATTCTTTCCCTAATCCATGTACGAGAGCTTTCAGTTCCTACTAAACTTTCCTTAATACTTACATTTGCTCTATCTTTTCAGGGTGTTGACGATGAAGATGAAGATGAAGATGAAGATGAAGATGAAGATGAAGATGAAGATGAAGATGAAGATGAGGATGATGATGAAGAAGATATCCGTGATACTGGTTTTGCTGCAAAAAGTAAGACGTGGTTTGAGAAGTAAATATATTTTAAATTTCTTGTCTCTGCTCATTTTTGTTACAGAATAACAACTCATGGGTCAAAAAAATCTATCATTGAATTCAACTTTATATTAAGAAAAAGAGACAGCATGACACGACCCAATTTTTGATATCCATCATAATTATGGTTTTTAATCTGTTAATCTGATCCAATTTTGCTTGTTTGTAATAGTTGCCAGACAACAGAAGTTCTTGCGGGAAAAGTTTGGTGGCGTAGATGATGAAATGCACGAGGATGAAGATGAGGACATGGAAGAACAAAAGACTATATGGGGCGGAAGGAAAGGCAAATACTATGATGCTGATAATCGTGATTTTGAAGTGAGGACCTAAATATTATGGTTTTTTCTTGTTACTACTTAACTGGTTCATTTCATCTTTTTTGAGTTTGACTGTCAATCTGAATGGAACCGTGTTTCTTTTCTAGTGCTGTCAATACAATGTGCTTTAATTTATAGTTTCATTTTATCGAATAGAATTCAAATTGTAGTTGAAATAATATTTTATATTTTAACTCGATGAAGATCCAATCAAGTGATGATGAGTCCCTTGCCGAAGAGGAGGAAGAGGTAATTCGATTGCAGAAGGAGAAAGCAAAAACTTTCTCATTGGAAGATTTTGGCATTGACGATGAGAGTGATAGGGAGTTAACTCTAGAGGTATTTGTTTCTCTTGTATTGAACTATCAAATATATCTCTCAAGTAAAAAAAAAGGAAAAATCAGTTGGAGTAGTTTTTCGCTCATTGAACTATAAACTCAACGAACTCTTACATGACTATAATTTCTGCCATCACAGGAAATATCTGCAAAAGGAATTGATCCAAAGACTTCAACCAGAAATGAAGCTCCAGATGATATGAATGCTACATATCAGGAGATTGCTAAAGACGTGAATTCTCTTACAAGGGAGGAGCAGATGGATGTCTTGAACAGGTATTTGCTTATTTATTTATTTAGTTTTTCATCACCTTCATGACACTTCAACCAGCCTCCGCCTGTGGTCAAAGCTTCCTCAATTGCTTGCAATGGCTGCCTTACTATTCCTGTATTAATTGAGATTAAAGTGATTGTGGAATTGCTTATGAGTTTGTAATCCATTCAAAAAGATTATACCAAGTATTTCTACAACTTGCTCGATCTCTTTTTCTTTGTGAAGTTAAAATTCTCTATGGCTTTCTTACATCTCCCGCTTTTGAAATTTTGGTATTATAGTTCTGCTCCAGAGTTAATTGGTTTGCTGTCCGAATTGAATGAAGCAGTGGATCAACTTGAGAACAAAATTAATCCAGTTTTAAACAAGGTACGTTTCTCTCATTTAGCCTAAAATTGAGCATCATGCATGCTCAACGCTAGTGAGGTACTTTTTCCTATTGAACATAATTATTTAAAATGAGAACAAATTCCATATTCCTTACAGAGTTTATTAGGATTCTGCCTTGTTAAGTTTGTATTCGATCGATTTTCTGTTTACTGAGATGACATTGGGCATTACTAACTTACTGATCTTTACACTTGATTATTTCTTTAGGTTAAAAACGGGAAAATTGCAGTGGGAGCAGGACTGCAATATTTGGAGTTAAAGCAGCTTATTTTGCTCTCTTATTGCCAATCTATAGCCTTCTATCTTCTCTTGAAGTCTGAAGGGCAAGCAGTACGAGATCATCCTGTAATAGCTCGGCTTGTAGAGATAAAAAGCTTATTGGATAAGGTTCCTTCCTACCTCTCAATTCAGTTTTATATGCTTAACCACTAAATAATTTTTCCCATCAAATCATAACTATTCTTTTTCTCCATTAGCCTGTTGTTGTCGCATTGTATGAAAATAGTCTACCTAGCATGACAAGTGCCTCATATTTTCTTCCTTTGTTATGCATGAAAACGAGTAGTGCTGTCATGAGGGTCGATATATGGTCTGTTTTTGTTATTTATGTCACCTGTCCGTGTTGCAAGTGTGAACTAGTTCTGTAACTCACAGGTGAAACAACTTGACGAGAATCTTCCATCCGAGTTAGAAGAGATCATTAACAAATATCATCAAGAAGAAACAGATGTAAAACTGAACAAAGAGCATGCTTCTGTTTTAGCTGAGCTCTTCACAAAAGATCAGGGGTCTTCTCATCACGCTTCTGATGGCCAAGAAGTGGGATTGGTATTGCTTCAATCTAACACTAGGTTTTTGTTTATACATATTTTAACATGCCGTAATGTCTTATATGCATGTCTATATATCTCAACATCATATATTATTTGAGGTTTATCCTTCGTTTGTTACTTGTTCCAAGGGAAAATAATGAAGAAATATTTTACCTTTCTGAGTCAGCATGTGTTGTTTTCATTAAAATAGCAAACATTGACAAGTTTTAGAAATTGTTTGTCAACTGTTTTTGAGATTTAAAATTTATCATATGTTCCAATGATACCCACATTTGGATAATGATCTGCATCTACCTACACGTATATCATTATTTTCTTTATTTGGTTATTTAACATCATATGATATCCTATATTCATTCTTCAAATTTGAGTTAATCTTCAGTATCATGAATGCTTCTATAATTGCAAAAGCAGAACACACCATATTTAGGCTTTTATGGGTTGCGTTCAAAATAGTTTTCTGCTAGGCGCACAATAGTTTACTATTCCGCACAAGTTTCTGCAACTTATTTGAATATGTGACACAGTGAGAATATTATCTAATGTTAAATATAAAATGTAAATGGAATAATTAAAATAACAAATTCATTAAATTATTTCTGACTAGAGTTTAAAGTTAAAATCGGAGAAAGTTAAAAAATAGTTCGAATTTTGATCAATCATCATTCCTGATGATGTCGATGCCATGTACGTTGGAAGGGTGAATGCATCCAAAATTGACTTGTAAGATTTTGTTTCATATGCAGCCCAATGCAAAGACCGGATCAGACAACGTGGATAAATTGAAGGAGAAAGGCAAGAAAGAAGGAAAGCATAAACAAGTGGTAATTGTGCAATGTGCACTACTAAATACGTTGATGAGTTTTTTTTTATTATAATTCTTAATTGCTCTTATCATCCTGTTTCTATTTGGCTTTCTTTAATTTTTGTTTATCATCTAATATTTAATTTAATTTTTACATTTGCAGGACAATCAAATGGGTGTCCAGAGCATGGAAATGTTAAAAGTAAGAGCC
Source organism: Cucurbita pepo subsp. pepo (assembly GCF_002806865.2). NCBI lineage: Eukaryota > Viridiplantae > Streptophyta > Magnoliopsida > Cucurbitales > Cucurbitaceae > Cucurbita > Cucurbita pepo. The sequence continues at coordinate 8,201,435 of NC_036654.1, read as the reverse complement.
CTTCTTGAAGAAAAGCTAAAACAAAAGGACTTCACTTTAATTGAACCAAAGCAAAATGGAGCAATGAAGCACCTGCAACCAATTAATCGGTACTGCTTTGGTTATCCTTTTTTTTTTTTTTTTAAACAAGAAAATTACTTTTCATTGATGTGATGAAAAGAGACTATTACTCAAACAATATGGAGTTTCTCTTATTATTCGCTTGTATTCTGACAAATAATTTATCCTATTTGGACCATGCAGGAAGCTCGAAGCATATGACGATTTTAAGGATGATACTGATGCTCAAGCTGCTAAGAGGAAGGGCCGAGATACTTCTGCCGGTGCAGCAGATCTCACACGTCTTGTTGTCGCCAAGCTGAAGAAGCCAAAGGTTTGAACGATATATCAACTTGACCCTTTCATTTCCCCTAATAAGGATTATTTGGATAGATGAGGAGTTGGGTTACCTTTTGCACATGTTGCATAAACGTAGTTCCAGTTTCACTAAGGTTTGAATTTGATGGAAACAGCCAATTCAATCTTGGAGACTAAGAGCATTAATCTTTTTCTTTTTTCTTTATGAAAAAGCCATACTTTTGGGAGATGATATACAACCATGCCATACAATAAAGGATAGTCCAAACCAAGAGGAGCGAAGATAAAATAAAGAAAAAAGCCAGACAAGACTAAACGAAGGGCGGGCTACAACTATTAAAAATAAGAAACACTTAACTCCGGTTATACCTTCTCTTGTCTCTCTTCGGTTATAGGCAATCAAAGTTTAGTGTTCATGTGTTCATATCCAAGTATTAGAATTTCAAGATACTGTTCAAATAATGAATTTAACAGACATGAATGTGATGCATAACAGATGCAAAATTGCGTGCGGGGATATAAAGATTTGTTTCTGAATTACGATGCTTGCATTTAGAACATTTGTGCCTAATGGTATTTTATGCTTATTTGGTTAACTCCCTGAAGGTCATTTCTGGTGATGATGATTTGCCTACAAGAGATGATATTGGAGAAAGACGAAGGAAATATGAACTTCAAATGCTGGCGAGAGCTGGATTCAAGTCAAAGGACGGCACTAGCGTTCTTGAGAGTGAAAGCGACGGTGATGAGGATGATGTGAAAGGAAATGGTGAAGCAGATTCTGAAGATGAATTCTACAAGGAAGTCAAACAACAACGTGCTGCAAAACTTGCTGCCAAAGCTGAAATTTACTCCAGGTATGTTTCTATTATTGTCCTCTTTTGGTTTTTCCCTACGGGTTTCCCTTCAAGGTTTTTAAAACACGTCTTCTAGAGAGAGGTTTCGACGCCCTTATAAAGAATGTTTTTCGTTCTCCTTCCCAATCGATGTGGGATCTCACAATCCACCCCCTTCGGGGCCCCGCGTTCTCATTGGCATTCGTTCCCTTCTCCAATCAATGTGGGACCCCCCAATCCACCCCTTCGGGGCCCAACGTCTTTGCTGGCACACCGCCTCGTGTCCACCCCCTTTGGGGCTTAGCCTCCTTGCTGGCACATCACCCAGTATCTAACTCTAATACCATTTGTAACCCAAGCCCACCGCTAGCAGATATTGTTCTCTTTTGGACTTTACCCTCAAGGTTTTTAAAACGCATCTGCTAGGGAGAGGTTTCCACACGCTCATAAAGAATATTTTGTTCTCCTCCCAAACCAACGTGGGATCTCACACTTTTCTGTACGACTCTTTTATATATCACATATGTTTCTATCACCAATGCTGAAGTTTAACATTTCCTCTCCTTTATATCATTATGTTAATGCACAACATTGTCTAACAAACAACTTCTGCAGGACGACGGAAATTCCATCGTCTCCGAAAACTGTGGATGGAAAACGCAAAATCACTTATCAAGTAAGTACTACCTTTCTCTCCATCAGCTTTTCCTCTTTCGATTCAGTCGTTGCACATCGATTCATTTACATTTTCACACGATGTGTTCAGATGGAGAAGAACCGAGGCTTAACTCGACCTCGAAAGAAGTTGACGAAGAACCCAAGAAAGAAATACAAGGTACTTAACAATATATGCAAATCATCAACCCTTTCACCATTAGAACACATTTCTCCCTCCATTAAAATTTCTACTTACATCTCTGTCCATGTACTTGTGAATGTGAATGGTGCAGTTGAAGTTTAAAGATGCAGCTAATCGTCGTAAAGGTCAAGTCCGAGAAGTTAAGCAGCCTATTCATTCGTACGGTGGAGAGACGACGGGAATTAACACAGGAATCAGTCGGAGCATCCGGTTTAAAAGTTAGAACAATGGGATTGTACCAGTTTTGTCTTCTTGAGAGTATTACGGGCATGAGGAAAGCTATATTATTCAAGTTATTTTTTTTCCTTCTCAATCAGTAGTTGTCAAGTAGCATAATGTTCTTTATATGAGTGTCTTGATCAACTTCAAGAGAGCTGTGTTTGGCTTTAGATGGATCAAAAAGTTGGTCAAGTTGTAAATCATCTGAGAAAATTTATGTTAGATCAATCTAAATCCGTTTGGATAACAATTTTATTTTTGGTTTAATGTATTTGAAATATTAAATTAACCCTCAATTTACATTTGAAATCTTTGTACATGATGAACTAGAAGAATTTCAAGATCCATACGAGTATGTCAATATTCTAATTAAATGATCAAGATGAAAATTGAACTAATTTTCAATGTCTTAGTTTTGTTTTGATGAAATATATTGATTTTAGAAAGAAATTAGCTAAGTAAATTAATAAAAGACAATGTTAATACTTTTGATTTATAATTTATTTAAATTATAAATTTGGTTTTTATCTTAAATTTTTATGAAAAAAATATTTATAAATTTTGATATTGAACTTCTTGTCATCCAAATCGAGAAACTTTGCCCTACTATCTACATGGTCAGAAAAATTGTCTTATACATGATGATGCGACGCGTGCATAGGGGCTCTGGAACATGTAAGTGTCCTCTCCTACTACCGGCACGGTCTGAAGAATTGTTTTATGTATGACGACAGGTGCCTAGTGGCCCCTGCACATATAAGTGGCCCTATCCTACTATTGGGCACGATCGGTTTTATGTATGACGACAGGTGCCTAGTGGCCCCTGCACATATAAGTGGCCCTATCCTACTATTGGGCACGATCGGAAGAATTATCTTATGTATGATGACACGTGCCTGGTGGTTCCTACACATGTCAAGTTATGATATGATATGTTATGATGATGCAATATGTTACGACGACATGAGATGTATGACAATATGTTATTGTGGGTAGTACATTAGATATTCAAATATATTATTCTAAATTTAACAAAGATTCTATCAATATTCATGGGGAGTTATACATTTGTGCATTGAGAAGACCATTTACTATTTCTTGAAGCTCGATCTCTCCTCCGGATGGACCATATAGCCAAGAGAAACCATAAACCATAATAGAAGAACTTGCCCTGTAAATATTTCGTAGTAGTCTTATTTGACCATACATCTTTCTTGGTACATCCAGATAATAAGTAGGAGCATAAATTGAAACATTCTGGAGCTACCAAAATAGTTATTAAATCATTAGCACCGGCACAAAAACATTCCCCCTAGAGTGGCTCAAACATTCTATCAATATTCATTGAGTTGAGCCAAATGTACATAAGAATAGACCTCCTAGAGTGGCTCAACATTTTTTTGAAGAAGCACTCAAAGCCTTTAACTCGGTAGAGTTGCTGTTTATCTTTGTATACTTCTAGAGCGTGTTGTGTTTGTACAATTCAACACATCTATTTGGATATCAGTTCATTCGAATTCTCAAACATTATTGTCATTTTTCCCTTTTCTTTTCCTTCTTCATTTTGAAGTTCAAAGTGCTTGAAAGAGTTTGTGAAATTAAACATAAAATTTACCAAAACACAAAACATAAGATACTAACATATTGCAGTATCAAAGAAAACTACAATATAACAATAGACTTTAGAGTTTTTTACAGGGATATTAAAGAAACAAGGAAGATGAGAACCTTAAATTGCTGAAGATAGCTTAACCTTATCTTGCAGGAACTGCAAAATATGTTCACGTTTCCAGTTATCAATCCTGAAAAAAAGGGGAAAAAAACGTAAAAAGAAAAAAAACTTCTTATGTCATCTTTTGTGACATATCAATTATAAATGGTCATTAACCAGAAGCTAAAGCAAAATTTATATCTATGTACACCATCTTAACCTACACATATTCTCCATGATTTTGATCTAAAAGATATCATATGAACTCTATGTTATGGATGCTTGCAAGCGTTCTTCTAGACGAGATAACAAGTCGTTTAGTAGGGCAAACATCAACATTTACAACAGAAATTAGAGAGTTTTAGGGGCATAAAGTGGAACATCTTGTAGGGAGATGCGACTTTTGGCTAGATTTAATCTCCCTCTTCGAGGGTCTATCTAACTCCAAATGTATTTGTAACCATTTCTTATCTCTTATTCTTAATGATTAGAGCTCTTCTTTCAATCTCTAGTTTCGCTTTTTTGTTTAAGCATTTCTTTTGTATTCTTTTGTACCTTATTACAAGTTTGATTCTCATAAGAAAGAAACATCAACATTCACGACCTTAACAGGGTCTCTCCATAAGTATTATAGTGGAAAATTTTAGGCACTTAGAAGTTACCTGATGCTCTCTTTATGTTGGCCTTCATCATCCAGCAAAGTCAGCTTCGGCGGAGAGTTGAAGATATATTGAATCTTAACAGAAGGGAATTTATCCTTTTCTTCTTCAATGAAGCCAACAATTTCAGGATAGAAAACTAGCTTCCTCATGCAGACCTCCAGTACAGCACCAGAATAAGTTATCTGCAGTTAACGAATTTAGTTAATTGGCTTTCATCCTTTGTTTAGTTAAACAGCAACCATGGTGGACAAAAATTTTGGAACCAGAAATTTGTTTTGAGATACTGTAATCGAAAAAAGTGGGAGTATGTTGCAAGGTATTTGACCAAATAGAGTGTAACAGTCCAAACCCACCGCTAGTTGATATTGGGGGGTCGCACATCAATAGAAGAGGGGAACAAGTACCAGCGAGGATGCTGGTCCCTGAAGGGGGGGATTGTGAGATCCCACATCGGTTGGAGAGAGAAATGAAATATTCTTTTTAAGGGTGTGGAAACCTCTCCCTAGCAGACACGTTTTAAAAACCTTGAAGGGAAGCCCGAAAGAGAAAGCCCAAAAAGGACAATATCTGCTAGAGGTGGGTTTGAGTTGTTACATAGAGTCGTCTAATTCCTTTAGAATTGATCACTATGACACCTCTCGTACACCTCTAGTAGATATTGTTTACTGAAACCTTATTTAGAACCACAATTTTTATAATTTCATGGAGGCAAAAATTGTTAATCCTGCATACTATGTTAAATTAATGTGTTTTCAACCGATATGTCGACCACATGGACAATACACTATTCACAATGGAATAGCAAATCAAATTCAGTCTCGACGTAACAATCTAAGCCCACCTCTAGTAGATACTGTCCTCTTTGGGCTTTCCCTTTCAGGATTCCCCTCAAAGTTTTTAAACGCGTCTGCTAGGGAGAGACTTCCACACCCTTATAAAGAATGTTTCGTTCTCCTCCCCAACCGATGTGGGATCTTACACTCGAGATATCAGCACATCTATAAAATTTTGTGTACCTTACTCGTGGCATCATCAGAATCCTCCGTGCAACACTTCAAACAGTCTGCCACTAATTCTGCAGAACAACTTTGGAAATGAGTACAGCATGTAATTTTAAGAACAATGCACTTCAAAACTATTGCATTACATAAACTGACACGAGACAACTGCAGATTCAGAGTACTATCAGTTATTTTCTTCATTTGGATTTTGGATAAAGACTATTGGAACTCATAATGTAGCCTTCACAAATCCAGTGTTGCCAGAATTGTCATTTGGTATTATAACATTTTTTCAAATTTTTCTGCATAACTCAATTATAAACTCGCACGTTGTTTAACTATGATGCTAAAAGGCAACAGGCTATTTTAACTCAACATCTTGCAACCTATTTCCTGTTTCCAAAATCCAAATCAAGCAATAGAAATCCATAATCGAAATCAACCACAAGGCGAACAATCAATCGTTCAAAAGAAAAAGAAACGCGGAGAATTGAGAAAACAAACGAACAAAATCCATTACGCTGCTGCGAATTCACGATAAAATCCACGAAAAATGGAGATGTAGTAATCCAGAAATAAATTCAAAACCGAATCAATCATGCGTTCGGAAAACCGTGTGATCTGTGAATCGAGCGCATCACCTTGATCTTTGATGTATTCAGCTAAAGTGTGGCAATCAGAACAGAGAGCGAGGCCAGTGAAACCTAGATCCTCACATTCTCTCGAGCTGAGTTGCTCCTTTGACCAAGCCAACGGCATCGACGCAATGAATATTATCGCCGCCGCCCATGCCGCCATTCCCACCACCGTAGCGGGCCTCTTTACATCGGTGAATACCTGCATCTCTGTGTCGACCGTCGACCGTCGACCGTGGGGAAGAAGCTAAGTCTCCAGACGATCTGAAAATTCACTAAAAATATCATTATTATTTTTCGTTCTCTTTAACAAATTAAATCAATTTCTTTTTTTATTTTATGGGGTTTTTTAATTAATAAAATTAGTTTTTGTTAAAAAAAAAATTAAATTAAAAATTAATTAATTTGAAATTTTATTTAATGCAAAATTAACAAAAAAATACGGTTTTAAAATTTTCAATAATATTCTTAAATTTCTTAAAAAATTTAAAAACATACTCGATTGAGAGTCACTATCCAAGATTTTTGTTACGAAAATAAAAATTAACATCAAAATATTATAAGAATCGAGACGATAAGGACTAACTAAAAAAAAAAATACAATAAAAAAATCACGCTCTCTACAACTGGAAGCGTGGTTAACCCGATTCTAACGTGATTTCGATGTGAATTTTGGTAACGGGTCAAAAAGTCAAAAAGGAAATAAGTACAGGGTTGGAAAGAAAAGGGATAAGATCCATGTGGAAAAGTCGGGAAAGTCGAGGTTGAATCAGCAGCCATGTTTGAAGCCTTTTTTACCATAAATTTTGTAACACTTTCATATCTACATGATTACCGTCATTCGAACATAATCTCGGTTCATTCATAATTTTTTCGGGTCAAAATATTCTTTTAAGGACGTTCCTAAATTCAATTCAATATTAAAAAACAATATTCATAAAGAAAAAGGCTTTATTGACCGACCAAATTTAACTTTAAAATTTACATTTTTATCAATTTAAATTTAAATTTATAGGCATTCGGGCCGATTGGGCCACATGTCTCAAAAACATTATTGTTACGTTAAAAATTAAAATTGTGGCATATTGGCTCGTAAAAATTAAAAGAGATTATAAATTTTAATATTTAAAAGACATAAATAAAGTTATTAAATACCTATTTATAAAGTAATTAAACATGTGGTAGAATAATTATGTCACATGCAACTTAACATATATAATGATTTAAACTAAATTATTTTAATATTCAAGATTGAATCACCGTGTAATTTAAAAAATATATAACAAAAAGCTCGAGGTGGACACGAGACTCCTGTAAATTAAGAAGTTGAGTTTATGTTTCATATATACTGATCACTTATACCTATAGTTATGTTCGATTTTGAATTTAGGGTGTTCATATGATCAGAGATCTCAACCGACCTAAACTACTTGTGGGTCAGATTGAACTTTTGGAAAACTGAAAATTTGGGTCGGTTTGGAAGTTGACGTTTTTTTTGTCGGGTCAACTAGACTAACCCGATGAACCCGAAAATAAAACCCGAGCTAACCCAATCGCATCATATCCTCTTTTGGGTTGGTAGCAGCTTTTAAGGAGTTGTGAATTTTAGAGCAACCTTAATCATGATGATGCCAACCATTGCTAAATTATGAATAACATGCATGCCCATCATTATTCCTCCTTAAAAGGTGGAACATTTTTTATTTTTTAAAAATTTTAAATTTTAAATTTTATTTTTTCCTTTTATTATTATTATTTTTTTTTTGAAAACCCAATTCAAAAATGACGTAATAAAAGGTGAATTCATAGCTTCTTTTACAAATAAATAAATAAATATCCATATTAAAGATTTATGGTGTGAGAAACAAGATTTTAGAAGACTTTTGTGGTTTTATGAATCAAAATCCATAGCTTTTGTGAGTCATAATTGAAGCAAGAGGATGAAAAGTTTAGGAATATCCCACTTGAAAAAGACATGCCCATGTCCCATCTCCATGATTTAGAATCGAGATTCGACACGTAATGGCATTTTCTATAATCTATGAGATTCCACACCGACTGGAGAGGAGAACAAAACATTCTTTACAAGAGTGTGAAAGCCTGTTAAAACCGTGAGACTGACGACCATACATAATAGTGGTGGACTTGGGTTGTCATAGATGATATTAGAGCCAAACATGGGCGATGGGACAACAAGGACGTTGGGCCTCGAAAGGGGTGAATTGGAGGTCCCACGTCGATTGAAAAGCGGGGGTGGTTTTACTTTTCCTTTAGCATTTGAATTTTTCTTATTTTTGAAAAGAGAAGAGAGGAGGAGGAGGAGGCATATTTGGGTAAGTGATTGAGTGGAATTGGAGGGCAAAAAGGGGGGGTGGGGGGGAAGGTTTGAAGCTCTTAGGTGGTGTGGTGTGGTGTGAAACAGTGAGGTCTTAAATGAGAGTATCTTGGAGTGTGTGTGGTTATTCAAAACTCACCTCCTCTTGTTCATGCCTGAACCAAACGCCTCTAATCCAAGGTGCATTTCTCTCTCTCTTTCTTTCTTGAAGTTAAGGGTTTATACCCAAATTTAATGATGTGGGTTACTTCTTTTCTGGGTTTTAAACCTTATGGCTATTCAAATTTCATGGCTTCCTCTCTCTCTCTCTCTCTCTCTCTCTAGAAATTGTGTCAAATTTAAGATAATCAATGGTTTTCTTTGTGGGTTTTTTACCTCATGCCTTTCTCTCTCTACAAATTGTGTAAAATTTAAGGTTTTCTTTTGTGGGTTTTTTACCTCATGCCTTTCTCTCTCTTCAAATTGTGTAAAATTTAAGGTTTTCTTTTGTGGGTTTTTTACCTCATGGCTTTCTCTCTCTTCAAATTGTGTAAAATTTGAGGTTTTCTTTGTGGGTTTTTTACCTCATGCCTCTCTCTCTCTTCAAATTGTGTAAAATTTAAGGTTTTCTTTGTGGGTTTTTTACCTCATGGCTTTCTTCTCTCTACAAATTGGGTAAAATTTGAGGTTTTGTTTGTGGGTTTTGTTAGAAGAACACAATTCTCCACAATGTAATCATATTGTCCACTTTGAGTATAAGTTCGAGTGGCTTTGATTTGGGGATATTATTCTTTGATTATAAACGGAGTGATCATCCCCTACATTAGTCTATGTAACTTTCTAAACATGTTTTTTTTAACCCTATGGCTTTCTATCTCTAGAAATGGTGTAAAACTGAAGGCAATGTATGTTTTTCTTTGTGGGTTTTTACCCTATGGCTCTCTCTCTCTAGAAATGGTGTAAAATTGAAGGCAATGAATGTTTTTCTTTGTGGGTTTTTACCTCATGGCTCTCTCTCTCTAGAAATCTTTCTAAAATTGAAGGTGGAAGTAGAATTGGGCCATTAAGACTTTTTGGGTTTGGGCTTAAATGCTCGGCCCATTTAAACATATTACGAGCACGAAGTAGATATCCATTAGAATGTCTCCTTGAATTAGTTCTCAAAGAACGACATTCAAATATCAACTTTTTTTTTTTTAATATATTTGAATGGTAGTTTTAAAACATTTATAAATAATAAAAAATGATACTGTTAACATGGGTAATTTTGAAACGTTTTCGATTGAAACAAACTCATTTTTGTTTCTTTTCGAAATTCAGAATTTTTAAGCGAATTTGTGCACTATTTTAGGGTTTTAAGAGAAGGGTTTTCCCAAAAAAGTTGATATCAATGAGTATTATGCATGATATGAAATGGGTACTCCTCCACAGGAAGCCATGGTATCAAAGAGCAATGGAAATAGTAGGAACCCAATGGAGAACAACATCTTCAAAATCAAGAGATCAATACCCAATTCCATCACCAAATGGAGCATTGAATTCCAACAACAACAATAAACACAACAAAATGAGAAAATGCACTTCTCTCAAGATAGCAACTTCCTTCACAAGAGTATGTCTTTGTGCACCCATCTCTTCTTACAATGAAATCTTCCAACAAGCTGACATCCCACCAAGGAGAAGCCATAGCTATCCAAGATCTAAGCCTTTTCCTACTACTAGTAATATCGTTCTTCCAACTCCTCGACTTAGCGGTGAAAATAGTCGACGGGTTTTCCGGGGAAAGTCCCTCACCGACGACGTTTTGATGCGGAGATTCGTCGTGGAAGAAGAGGCTATGATGCAAGTTAGGAGAAGAAACCAAATGGATGTTATAAGGAAGAGGAATTTGATGAGAAGGAAGAAGCTTGGTCCAAGCCCTCTTAGCAAAATGGTTATAGCTGAGGAATAACAATGACATACGTGTATTATACTCGATTCTTCGTGTTCGTTCTTTTTTGCAAAATTAATGACTCCTTTTGTGCTCGTTTAATTTTGTGTTTAATGAGTTATTGTCATTAATTCGTTGAATACATACACATGGACCGAATGTATTTCTGAAATTTTGTATCAGTTGGAGAGACGAACTGTGATGTCCTACATTGGTTGGGGAAGTGAACAAACCACCATTTATAAGGGTGTGGAAACCTTCTCCTAGCAGACGCGTTTTAAAGCCTTGAGGGGAAGCCCGAAAAGGAAAGCCCAAAGAGGACAATATCTGCTAGCGGTGGATCTGGGTTGTTACAAATGGTATTAGAGCCAGACACCGGACAATGTGCCAGCCTTCTCGCTGTTCCCCGAAGGGGGATAGACACGAGGCGGTGTGCTAGTAAGGACGCTGGGCCCCAAAAGGGGATGGATTTGGGGGGCAGTCCCACATCGATTAGAGGAAGGAAAGAGTGCCAGCGAGGACGCTGGGCCCCGAAGGGGGTGGATTGTGATGTCCCACATTGATTGGGGAGAAGAACAAACCACCATTTATAAGGGTGTGGAAACCTTCCCCTAGCAGACGCGTTTTAAAGCCTTAAGGGGAAGCCTAAAGAGGACAATATTTACTAGCGGTGGATCTGGGTTGTACTTGAACTCTCCGTTTTAAAGTCTTAAGGGGAAGCCCAAATAGGACAATATCTGCTAGCGGTCGATCTGGGTTGTACTTGAACTCTCTCTCTCCACCATTTATAAGGGTGGGGAAGGTCGATGGATCTGGGTTGTACTTGAACTCTCCACCATTTATAAGGGTGTGAAAACCTCTCACTAGCATACCCGTTTTACTGATAGTTGACTTTAGCTGTTAAGTCAACTTAAATGATCAAATGAGTCCGAGAACTAAATAAAATATTTTTACAAACTTTGAAATCTATTTATTTTTTAAAAAAATAGTATAAATAAATAAATTATTGGTACATCCAAACTTGACCTAATTAGAAGCCAATCAATTGAACCATTGGGGAATCAAGTATTGCTTAAAAGCCCTCTCTAAATTACCAACTTTCAAAGGAAGCTTAGTGGTTGAGTAATCAATATCAATGAATACGACCGTTATTATTTTAAGGTATGATAGTCTCGATATGTTCCTACGACACGGGTTCTTTTAGCATATTTTGTCCTATGCTTTCATTAGGGTGCGGTCTCGGTTAGGGTACATGCATTCATTCGAAGAAAGTTCCTTAAAAGATACCCAACGTAGAATTACTTTCGTTAAGGTGCAATCTCGATTCATTCATGTCCTCTGCACTAAAAACTACCTATATCATCGATAAATCCTGATTAGACTTCAATCACAATTGCAATTACTATTATCACGATTCTAATAATAACGTTTTAATGTAGAACCGAACACTAATATTTATCGACATAAATTGCACGTAACCCTAAAAGGGCAATTTTGGAATTTCAAACAAAAACATAAAAAAAATATTTTTTTATTTTGTCCCACCAAACATTTTTGTAAAAAAAAAAACTAAAGAAAATAAATATAGATAGGATGGTTTAACTAACTTGAATTATATTATACACAAAAATTTAATTAATTAATTGAATATAAATTTGAATTTGATGTGTAATAAAATTCTAAATATAAATTATATTCTTAATAAACTTTAAAATTATTAGACTAAATTTATAATATAAAAATACAAAAATATGATAACGAACAAAGCACGTGCCAGGATCGCCTGCTTCTCTGAAATTTCTGATCCGACGTCTCTTGTCGCATCCTTAAACGCTGTTCATCCCTGGCCCCACGATCTCACCAATAAGATTCTGACAAACGTGGAGTAATAGTAATCCTAGCAGCACATGCCCGTACACGATTAAATGCCCTGTTAATAAATTAATTTTTTGAAAAAATTAAATTTGAACTAATACCTTTATTTTTGCATATATTGTACTAAAAACCAATTATATATATTTATTTCTATTTTAATCCTCATTAAAAAAAAAAAAAAAAAAATTGTGAAGAACCCTTAGGCAAGTCAAACTCTCGATTCTCGACCAAAAAAGTCAAAGTTTTCCCAACTATAGCTCGATGAGTCAAAGTGAATCAAAGTTGAAAAAAAAAACCCCCAATATAATTAAAGGCTCTGATAACTCAACAGATGAGATATCTATTAGAACGAGACATTGTTTATAAGAGTGTGAAAGTCTCTTCCAGATGGTAGCGAGATGGTAGCGGTGGAGTTGAGCTGAACTGTTATATAACTATTTCAATTTCCCGGGACGATTAAAAATGAAATATAATGATGAAAAAAAGGAAGGATAGATTATGATGATGAATTATTCTTACCATTGAAGTAAAGTTGGTAGGATTGAGTAAGAAAATGGCTAAGTCTGTTGTTTGTTTGTTTATAAAACGCTTGAAAAGGTGAAAGGTTGGGGTGAAAAGAAAAAGAAAGCCTAAATTTCATACACCAAACACAGATCTAAAGTTGTTTTCTTTGATTCACAAACAGATTTCAACGACATTTTGGTTTGAAGCTATGAAGCTAGAGAGAGAAAGATGAGAGAGATTAAGAACTGTTCTTCCCCTCTCTTGTTCTTCATCCATCCAACCTTTGTTTTGAGGTACAAATTCATACCTTTTAATCTATATTTTTGTTCGATCTTTGTGTTTCTTCTTCATCTTTCTTCATATTTCTTCGAGATTTCGATAAATGAAAGATCTAAATCTTCGTGGGGTTTTTTTTGTTCGTAAAAATATTTAAATTTTTTATATATGTAGAGGTGTATACGGATCATCTTTTCGAATTGAGTTGGTTTGGGTTGGGTTGGATTGGATATCGGATTATTCTTTTTTTTTTTTTCTAGTTATTTAAAAAATTCTAATTATTCATAATATCTTACATGTATATGGATCATGTACAAGTCACGGTACGTCACTAACATCAATTACAAACGGTGAATATTCTTAATTTTCGTAATAATTTGAAATGTAGAATAAAGTAGAGTTGGGTTGTAACTTTATTTTTAAGTTGGTCGAATTGACCCAACTAAAAAATGTCAACTTGTTAAACCGACCAAGATTCTCGGTATTTCAAAAATTCTATCGAACCCAATATGAACAACTCAACCTAGCTTTTATGGTTCGGGTTGACTAATTTGAGTTTTCCTCAATTTTATTATGAACACCCTACTAAACCGAACTTTTCGGTGTAAATTAAAAATATTATATATATATATAATTTTAAGAGAATAGAGATTAAAATAAATCTCATTTAAACATATTTTTTTATTCATAGATTTCAAGCAATTTTTTATTTTTTTATAATAAAAAAATAATATTTAATTTTTATAGTACGATCAAATTTCATAAATAGATCGATAAATTTTTATATTTATGAGAATTTTATCAAACCATAAGAATTAATTCTAATATTTAAAATTATAAAGATGGTTGAATTTATAATTTTAAAAAATAATTAAAATTATATATATATATATATTCTTATTATTGTGAATTTGTATTGTAGGGTTAAAAAGTAATGCTAGGCCCATGGGTAAAAAAGGAAGATGGATTGCTGCCATAAAGAGGGTTTTTACACCCAACTCCAAGGAAAAGCCACCAAATGTAAGTTAATTTTTTTTTACCCCTTTTTTTTTCACTCAATTAATAAAATAAAAAAAATACCCGACACTTATCTTAAACTTTTAAAAGTTTCAATAATTTTTTTAAAAAAATAAAAAATATCTTTACGAGAAACCGTTAATATTATGTTTAAAAAATACGTTTAAACTTTTAAAAGTTTCAATAATAATTTTTTTTTAAAATAAAAAATATCTTTACGAAAAACCGTTAATATTATGTTTAAAAAATACGTTTAAACTTTTAAAAGTTTCAATAATAATTTTTTTTTAAAATAGAAAATATCTTTACGAGAAACTATTAATATTATGTTTAAAAAATACGTTCGAATGGAGCAGGAATTTGAGAAGAGGAGCAATAAGGGAGTTGGAAAGCTAAGGCATGGAGAGTCCAATTCCTTGATTCCTTTGTTTAGGGAGCCAAGTAGTGTTGAGAAGATCTTCTTGGACTTTGAAAGAGAGCAACAAAGGGTAACATTTAGGCCTTCCTCACCACCAACCCCTCCCTTTGTTACCCCTAGAAATGCTTCTCCAAGACTCTCCTCTTCTCGACGACCCTCCCCGCCCGTCTCGCCTCCTAGAGTCAAAAACCGCCCTAAGACCTTCCGCTTTCGACCCGAACCCACTCTCCGATACCATCATGCATCTGCAACTAAAATCCAAGCGGCATACAGAGGCTACGTCGTAAGTTCTTCTTTAACCTAAATCATCGTTAAAGTAAGTTACGTTTGGATTTACGGGATTGATGGTGTTCTTGGTTGGTATTATTATAGGCAAGGAGGAGCTTTAGAGCTTTGAAGGGGTTGGTGAGGCTTCAAGGAGTGGTTAGAGGCCAAAATGTAAAGAGGCAAACAATGAATGCAATGAAGCAAATGCAGCTGTTAGTTAGGGTTCAGTCTCAGATTCAGTCTCGGAGGATTCACATGCTTGACACTCAAGCTCGCCAGCATCACGGCCCTAACCACAACGATCTCGACATTGCTTCGGGCGCCAAACTGGGCTTCACTCAACTTGTGAGTTCATTCGTTCGTTTTTCGAATTGTTTTGATTTACTTGTTGTTTTCGTTTAGCCATGTAGAAGAATGAACCGAGGAAGATTCGACTAACCCTAGCGTGAAAATAGAGTTGAGTTTTTGAGTTTCGTAGTGATTTTAACCGGGTTTCGACCAAACTAATGGAGTTGGTTGATTAGTTTGAGTATTTCTCATTCTTTTGGTTATGTGTCGGTTTTGGTCAATGCTAAATAGAATTGACCTATTACTCATTCTTTTGGTTATGTGTCAGTTTTGGTCCATGCCGAGTAGAATTGACCTATCCTCCTTTTGATTTTGTGTCAATTTTGGTCAAACCAAGTAAAGTTGACCGGTTATACATCCTTTTGATTTTGTGTTAGTTTTGATCAATACCAAGTAAAGTTGACCTGTTATACATCCTTTTGGTTTTGAGTCGGTTTTAGTCAATACTAAATAGAGTTGACTTGTTACACATCCTTTTGATTTTGTGTCAATTTTGGTCAACACCAAGTAGAATTGACTTATTACACATCCTTTTGGTTGTGTATCATTTTTGGTTAATACCAGGTAGAATTGACCTATTATGCATCCTTTTGGTTTTGTGTCGGTTTTAGTCAATACCAAACAAAGTTGACCTATTATACGTCCTTTTGATTTTATGTCGGTTTTGGTCAATACCAAATAAAGTTGACCTCTTTTGGTTTTGAGTCGGTTTTAGTCAATACCAAATAGAGTTGACCTATTACACATCCTTTTGATTTTGTATAGAATTGACCTATTACACATCCTTTTGGTTGTGCATCGATTTTGGTCAATACCAGGTAGAATTGACCTATTATACATCCTTTTTGTTTTGTGTCGGTTTTAGTCAATACCAAACATAGTTGACCTTTTACACACTTGTAACGACCTAAGCCCACTGTTAGCAGATATTGTCCTTCTTGAACTTTCCCTTTCAAGCTTTCCCTCAAAATGCGTCTACTAGGGAGAGGTTTCCACACCTTTATAAAAAATACTTCATTTCCTCCCCAACCCATGTGAGATCTCACAACATCCTTTTACTTTTGTGTCGGTTTTGGTCAATACTAAGTAGAATCAACCTATTACCGAGTAGAATTGACCTATTACACATCCTTTTGGTTTCGTGTCGGTTTTAGTCCATACCAAATACATTTGAGCTAACAAGCTTTTAGATTCAATTTTAAAACTAACAATGGAAGAATATAAACATACAGTCAGAGGCAGCTAACCAAGAAGATTGGGATGATAGCTTACTTACAAGAGAAGAAATAGAAGCAAGATTGCAAAGAAAAGCTGAAGCCATAATGAAAAGGGAGAGAGCCATGGCTTATGCTTATTCCCATCAGGTTCTTTACCCAATTACCCTCAAAACTACCTTATTTTTCACTCAATTTGTATTCAAAATTAAGTAATTTCCATTGTAGCTATGGAAGGCCAGTCCAAATTCAGCTCAAGCCGTCATGGCAGACATAAGAGCTGCCGGATATCCACGGTGGTGGAACTGGCTAGACCGCCAGCAACCACCATCAACCGCACCATCAGAGCCCCAAACCCTACAAAACTTCCTCCAAGCACCTCAAACTCCAAGCAAACACCATCAAATCCTCCCAAAACCGACACGAAACTCCCCGGCAGCGTTCCGAACGCCGCCGGGCGGAAGCTCGAGATGGTATTCGAGACCAAAAGGCAGCATGAATGGAGCTGAATGTTGTTCACCATATGATGTAGCACTCAAAGATGATGAAAGCCTCACGAGCTGCCCTCCTTTCACAGTCCCACGGTACATGACACCGACAGTCTCAGCCAAAGCCAAGCTAAGAGGCTGCGCCACTCCGCCGCCAATTGATACTCATTCTTCCAAAACAAGGCTTTCATTTGGTTTCAAATGGAACAAACCCAATTTGTTCTCAAATTCAAAGAAGGATTCGGGTGATAAGAATGCTCAAATGGGTTTGAACAAGATCCAATCTTTGCAATCTTTGAGCAATTTGAGCTTGGATTCTACTGCTTCCTTGCCTGCTGGGGTTGGAAGGAAGCCATTTAATAGATTTGTGTGATTATNATTTTTTTTTTTTTTTTTTTTTACTCTATTATTGAATGAGTGTAAACTAATAATGGGATTTATTGTCTTTTTAATAACCTATTTCTTGTCATTGTTTCCTTAATTTTTACGAATTTTTTTTTGTGTTTTAAGGAAGAAAAATAAATTTAAAATGGAAAATTATGTAATTATTCCTTATTAATATTTTAAAAAAATTAAATGCAAAATTGTCTATTTTCTATGTAAACGCGGTATTCTGGGCCGACATCACAAGCCCAGGCCCATTATTTGTTCCAATAAATTGTTTTTTTTTTCTTTCCTTTTCTTGTCTTTTTTTATTTTTATTTTTATTTTATTTTGCATTTGTTTACGACGATAATAATAATAATAATAATAATAAATTTATTGTAACGCTTACGGCTAGTAGTTACTGTCCTCTTTGTGCTTTACAAAAATTTTGGGCTTCTGGGGTTTTTTTAAATGCTTATGTTAAGTGGAGGTTTCCACACCTTTATACGAATGTTCCATTCTTCTGCCCAACTGATGTGAGATCTAGCGTCTTCGTTGGCAGTCGTTCCCTTCTCTATTCGATGTGGGACCCACCAATCCACGAGACCCAACGTCCTACCTTTGTCAAAATTTATTGCAACCTACTGTTAGTTTGAATTAGTCAATATATAATATTTGGAGAATATATTAGTTATAGTAGAATATATCTTAGATTTAGTTAGTTTATATTTTGTTCAGTGCTAAGTAGTAGCTGTTATCTTGTATTTATTTAAAGGTGGTGAATATCAATGAAGATAGAACCTATTTCTCATTTTTAAACCTATATTCTTTATTCACACTTTTGAGTGGTAGATATTGCGTCAACCTCGTGTCTTCCCCTTCAGAGCTCAACGTTCGCTAATATTATCCTCATTCGGCTCTCCCTTTCGAGGTTCCCTTCAAGATTTTCAAAAAATATGTCCGCTAGAAGAGGTTTTCAGACTCTCTTAAAGAATGTTTCGTTCTCGTTCTTGTACGAACCGGGGACAAAATTAGTAGAAAGTGGGAGGGTGATAAAAGATGGTCTAAAACCTAAGGATTGAACACACGAGCAAAGCTTAAAGCAAAGCCAAATTCCCATAATGATCATCCAAACCCTCCACCATGATGATGTAGCATCATCATTCGAAGTTAGTAAAATGACGAAAATACCCTTTCTCTCTCCTCCCGGAGACAAGAGAAATGATTACCCACCTCAACTCCATCCCCATCCCTTCCTTGGTTTTGCCAAACCTAATCATTCAATTTTTCCTTTTTCTTTCTTTTTAAACCTCTTCTCTCTTCTTTTCTTTTTCCTATATTTCTCATCATCACCTCTTTCTTTCCCATTTTACCCCTACTTTTTCCATTTTTTTACCTTCCCTGCCCTTCCCATTTTTTTTATTTTTTTATTTTTTTAGAGATTTTATTTCCAATTTAATTCCAGTAAATCAAAATAACATAAAAGATAATTAGGTAGCACCATTCATGTTGTATCCGTTTTCATATGGGAGGTCGTATTTATTAAATATTTTTAATACTCGACTAAAAGTAAAAACATGCCGAAAAATACAGTATACGTTTCAATACTCGACTAAAAGTAAAAACATGCCGAAAATACTATATACGTTTCAATACTCATCTAAAAAAGTAAAAACATGCCGAAAATATGTTATACGTTTCAATACTGAACTAAAAGTAAAGACATGCCGAAAATACGTTATACGTTTCAATACTCGACTAAAAGTAAAAACATGCCGAAAATATGTTATACGTTTCAATATTTAACTAAAAGTAAAAACATGCCGAAAATATATGGTATACGTTTCGATACTCAACTAAAAGTAAAAACATGCCGAAAATATGTTACACGTTTCAATACTTGACTAAAAGTAAAAACATGCCAAAAAATACGATATACAGTTGAATACTCAACTAAAAGTAAGAGCATGCCGAAAATACGGTATAAAGTCAAAGATAGCTTAAAGTCCGTTTTGTTTTTTTTTTTGTTATTCGGTTACATAAACGCGTGAAATTTAATTAAAGTATAGGATAGAAAGTGATTTTTTTTCAAATTATAAGGACAAAATTGACAAAATGAAAAATACGTTATATGGTTCAATACTCAGCTAAAAGTAAAGACATGCCGAAAATACGTTATACATTTCAATACTCAACTAAAAGTAAAAACATGCGGAAAATACGTTATAAAGTCAAAGTCAGGTTAAAGTCCGTTTTGTTTTTTTGTTATTCAGTTACATAAACGCGTGAAATTTAATTAAAATATAGGATAGAAAGTAAATTTTTTCAAATTATAGGGACAAAATTGACAAAACGAAAAATACGTTCTACAGTTCAATACTCAACTAAACGTAAAAACATGCCGAAAATACATTATACATTTCAGTACTCAACTAAAAGTAAGAACATGCCGAAAATACGTTCTACGTTTCAATACTCAACTAAAAGTAAGAACATGCCGAAGAATATGTTACGTTATACACTTCAGTACTCAACTAAAAGTAAAAACATGCCGAAAATACGTTATAAAGTCAAAGTTAGTTTAAAGTCCGTTTTGTTTTTTTGTTATTCGGTTACAAAAACGAGTAAAATTTAATTAAAGTACAGGATAGAAAGTGAAATTTTTTCAAATTATAGGGACAAAATTGAAAAAACGAAAAATATTTTTACGAAAAAAACTCAAAAATAATAAAAATTAAAATTTGTCCCCCAATCAATATTTTTATTATTATTTATTTTGCCACGTCATTGGTTTGTCGCATGATTTACCCAACAACTTTAGGGCTGTATTTGCTTCCAAAATAATAATAATAATAATAATAATAATATAATATATAAAATAATATTTAAAAAAATAAATGGAGGTTGAGAGTTAAATCCTAACCGTTTATTAGGTAAGGGAAAATTGGTAGCTACGAAGCACATACTTACAAGTTAGGGCAAAAAAGCTTGGGGCTTTACTTTTTCTTAAAGCTCGTTTCAACTTTTTATTTTATTTTATTATTATTAAATAAAATTGACCGATTGATTTCAATGGCTCGGGATGCGAATATAAGCCTTACATTAATTACAACTCGAAACCATGTTCGGTATGAAGCCTTTTGAGTCGTACCGAGATTTATAATATAAAGTTGATAATAGGACTATAAAATTAATACATTCAAGATTTTGGTTTAATCCCGAACCTTACGAGAACTTGAGGATATAATATGTAATGACCCAGATCCACCGCTAGCAGATATTGTTCTCTTTGTGTTTTTCCTTTCGGACTTCCCCTCAAGGCTTTAAAACGCAGGGGAAAGTTTCCACACCCTTATAAATGGTGGTTTGTTATCTTCCCTGACCAATCTGGGACATCACATAATAAGTTCGAAAATATTTAAATGAAAAAAATTATATAATTAAATTTATTTATTTATCATTAAAAAAAGGAAAATTAATGATTTGGATTCATTTGAGTGGGTCAAAAGGGAATAGCTCTAGTCAACAAGTCAATAAACATGTCTTGTTTTATTTTGTATTTCAAACTTAGAGTAAAAAGGCCAATAAAAAAAAAAAAAAAGAAAAAAAGTACATTTTACTTTACATTTTTGTTGAATGAGAGAGGTCTTTTTCTCCTTTATTTTGGTCCCACTTGTAAAAACCTAAAATAAATTATTAAATATAACAGTAACACGAGAGTATCTATTAACGTGTTCGAGACCCAGAAGAATAGGTCGAGTTTGAGAAGCTCGTCAACTAAAAAAGAAAATTTATGTCTTTTTTATAACTCGATTTCTTTTTTTATTCTTGAAATTTAAAATTAATTAATTTGAGTATAATTATTAAAATTTTTGTTAAATAAATTAAAAAAACTATAAATTTTAAGATTTATTATTTTAATAATTTAATTTGGTTGAAACCAAACACAAATATTATTTATTTATATAAAATTTTAATAGCTCTCATATAATATTAAAATTATTTTATTTCTAAATATTTATCTTAAACAAAATAAAGATTAAATTTTTAATTATTATATAATGTTAATGAGGTCCAAAAAAAATTCATCACATTTTATTTTTAAATTTAATTCTAAATACGTGGCATTGTATGGTTAAATTACTTTTTATACATATACTAGCGCCAATTTTATTTATATACTTTTATTTTTTTTTGTCAAATTACAATTTTACCCCTATACCTTATTTTATTAATTTCATTCATCTTTTTTTGTAAATAAATATAAATGTTTACAAGTAATTGTTGTAATTAAAAAAAAAAGGTATAATTGCATCAACCTCATAAATTGGAAGGGTATTTTTGTAATTTTGCAAAAATATTATTATTTGGTAAATTAGAGAAAGTGTAAATGAAATGAGTGGGATGATTTTAATTTAAAGAAAAAGATGAAAAAAAAAATAAAAAAAAAAAAAAAGAAAAAGAAAAAGAAAAAAAAAGAAATATAATAATTGGAAGGGGTAATAATGAGCATAATGAGGAATGAGTAGGAAAAAAGAGAGAGCGGGACGGGGTCCGTCAACTTGGTTTGGTACTTCCGTAATTTTAACAAAATCATCATTTCTCAATTTTATTTTTTTCCCTCATTATATTAAAATAAATAATAATAATAAAACCTACCTGGTGGGCCACTCAATGCCGTGTGCCTTTTTTTCTTAAAAAAAAAATAATATTTATGGTTGATTTTATCTCAGCCGTTCATCTTCCTCATCTACCGTCTTCTCATCACCATCCAATTCCTTCTCTCTCCACACACACGTGGATTCATGTTGTTCCACTTTTCCAATTTCCTTTTTTGCCCCCACCTGGAATCTACATCATTAATTCCCCTTTTTTTTTACTCTTTTACCCTTCTCTTAACCCGGTCCGCTCCCTCCTCAAATTAAATATACAAATACTATATATATATATATATATATTTTAAAATGATGATTAAAAATAGCTAATTATAATTAAGCCTAATTCAAACCATTTTAATCAGCTTTTATAATATTTTTAATTTTATGTTGACATTAATATATTTGAATAAATATCTTATTAGTACTCATAATCACTGATGTCGTTTCAGATTATTCACATATTCTATATAGTTATTATTATTTTTTTATATTTTAAATTAGATTAGTGACGTAATTGAAATATAATCTAAAATTTAAGGTTATTTGATATAATTTAACCATGAGGAAAAAACGAAACGGTTGGGTTGAACCGAACCGTTTGAGTAAGAAGAAAAATGAGAGAGGGGTAAAATTGGGAAGAAGGAAAGAGAAAAGACGAGTGAAAAAGAAAATGAAAAAAGGGGAAATAAATAAATAAATAAATAAATAAATAAAAGGATTTTGTTAACGGAGGGGGGGGGGAAATGAAAGATGCGTGCGGGTTCAGTACATTCATGGAAAAATCATGTGGGCCGGATGACGTGGCGGAATGTGATTGGCTGATCAAATGCAAAGGAGAAAAAAACACCCCCAGAAAGAGGTTAATTTAGAGAGCAGGAAAAAGGGAAGAAAGAAGAGAGAGAAAGCTCGGAAGAAAGGGAAGAGAGAGAAGGGGAGCTCTCTGGGCATGGAAGGCCTGGCCATGCTTAGGCAGCTCATCGGTCAGCTTCAAGAGCTTTTGCAATTCTATCACTCCCATCCTCCTCCACCTCCGCCACCGCCGGCGCACCATCAACTGCCTCTCACCCTAGCTTCTGCTCACCAAAGGTTTTCCATCTCAATTTAACGCGCTTTCCTCTTCCTCCGATCTCTATCTTCTTTCTTTCTCCACCATCAGTTTCCGTAATGCGATGTTTACAAACTTCTACTGAAGTTTTCAGTAGGTATTTTGGTGGATGTGCCTTGCTTAATTCGTGTGATTTTTGTTTTTGGAGCTTTTGCTTCGGTGTTCATTTCTCGCTTTTGTTGTTAGTTTGTTTGTGTTTCTTTGCTGTTTCTGTAAGTTTTGGTTCTTGTTTCTATTGCGTAATGTAATTTTTCGATTTTGGTGAAATTGACTTCGTCTTCTTTGAATTCAGGTTCTGATAGTGTTATTGGGGATCGGGGAATCGGGGATCGGTTGCGAGTTCGGTGTGGTTGAATTCGGTTTGGAATTTGGTTTCCTTGATTTTCGAGTTTGAACTGTTTGAATTTGTGATTTGATTTTGCTTACTCTAGGGTTTTTGTTGTAATGCGTGATTGAAGAATCTCTGCTATTGTCTTTCCTCGAACTTCGCTGAGTTGATAACTAATTCATATCAAATGGAAAGGAGTGAGTTGAAAAAGCCTTGGGTGTTTTATGGGTAGCCCCTTTTCAAGAAGGGGAGAAAAGGGGATAACTGACTAGAGAGAAAGGCAGGGCCTTAAAAAGTCGAAAGAATCTAAGAATTCGGAACTGTGCTTAAGGAAAATCTAGAAGGTTTAGGAATCATCTTGTAGTTGTAACCACCTAATTGAGTTTATTGATTTGATTGATGTATTATGTGTCATTACTTGAATTGGGATTTGTTTTATATTTGGGGCATAAATAAAACTAAGCTATTTGATTTAGTAAACCGTCCTTTAGTGAGTAGTGGATCATTTGGCTACAGTAATCAGACCATAATTTTTGGAGGGGAAGATCTTAATATACTTGATGGTGAAAACATATGATATAATGCTTAGTTAAGTTTACATTAGTAATTTCAATGACTTTTAGAAGGGCGATGGCTTAAACGATTGGTGCCGGGTGAAATGCCCATAGACATGGTTGATAATGGAATAAAAAACTGTGAGGAGGTGCAATAGTAAGAACCAAGTTGATTGGAGAGTTGCTGACTTGCGAAATAGTGAATATGTTATCTCTAATGGCTACCTGGTAATGTATCGAGCCTAAGACAGTGAAAAACTTGTAAGGCTACTGAACTTTATCAATCACTCTATTGGGAAGCTACCCGAATGAGGGTTCAAGTTGTCGCTTAGAGAACTTGTGGACTAATTGAAAATGCCTATGTGGAGAATTTAGTCATGATGCCAGTATCATTTATTTGACATGATCTATTGTTTTTAGTGTCCACGAACCATCAGCTTGCTATTCATCAAGAAAGTAGACAATCCTTAATTGACATGATCTTTAAGCTTCTTCTTCTTCTTCTTCTTCTTTTTTTTCGGAATTATTTTGGCTTTCTTTCTCATTTTTGTGTTATCATTTACAACTTCTATTTATAATTTTTCATTGTTTCTTTTTAAATTTGATTTTGCAAATACTGATAGGAGTGAGAGATATGGAGCGGGATTGTATATCTTGCTGATGTGCCTTTTCTTGTAATTCAAATGATCATTTGTCTATCATTTGCCTTGGCTCTATTTCACTTTATTTGTTCCTTATAACACTTAATTCCATCATTAGAATGAGAGTTTTTTTAATTATTTTTTTTTTGTTCGAAGGTTTTGGCGCTTTATAGAGGGAGAGAAAAAAAAAAAAAAAAAAAAAAAAAAAAAAAAAAAAAAAAAAAAAAAAACATTAGGATGAGAGGTCCATACAGGCAAGTGGTGTCTAAAAGTGTCAGATTTTAACTTCTAGGACAATTTTTTAACTGGGCTTTTCTACGTTTCTTGTAATCCTCCTTTACCCAAGTTGTAGTAATCACTGCATCTATTTGAACTTGGCTCGATTTTCATCCATTTTGTTGAGAATGGACTAAATTTTAATAATGTAGATCAGCAGAATAAGTGAGACAAAGTAGGGACAAAAACTCTTAGAAAGAAATTACTTGGATGTCTACTTTTTGTTTCAATAGTTAAATGTATGTAGCTGAAAATTCAGTTGGGCTGGGAGATGTTCTACTCGTTTGTAGGGTGTGCTTTTTATCTGGTTTCAATTTTATTCGGGTCTCGGTATTGTGATGCAATTGAGATAAGGTCAATGTTTGGAAATTTGGAAGTTGGTTGGGAATATTCAGTGACCAAGTCATACAATTATATATATTGCTAGTCATTCGGTCAATTGCTGTGAAAATGCTTTATCTTAAAAATGTTTAAATAAAATCATCAAGAAACAAACGATTAAATAAAATCATCAAGAAACAAACGATTATTGGAGTGTTATGATTTAAAAGTGTCTTTCAATTTATAGAACTGTCTTGTTCTACCTCCTCTTTCGTTTTGGATTCTCTTTTACTAACATATGATATTTGGAGATATATTTTAATAATTAGTTAGGGAATATATCGGAGATATTTTGGGAGTTTAGTAGTATATTTTATCTTAGATTTGATTAAAGATTTGGTTAGGTTAGTTGATTTGATTAACAGTATATTTTATCTTATTTACAAGATTTGGTTAGGTTAGTTATATATTTTTCCTGATTTTTAGGTATTAGTTGATAGTTTGTATCCTATTTAAACGTGGTAAACATTAATGAATGAAGATCATACTTTCGATCCCAATTCCATTTCTATTTCCCAATTCCATTTCTATTTCCCAATTCCATTTCTATTTCCCAATTCCATTTCTATTTCCCAATTCCATTTCTATTTCCCAATTCCATTTCTATTTCCCAATTCCATTTCTATTTCCCAATTCCATTTCTATTTCCCAATTCCATTTCTATTTCCCAATTCCATTTCTATTTCCCAATTCCATTTCTATTTCCCAATTCCATTTCTATTTCCCAATTCCATTTCTATTTCCCAATTCCATTTCTATTTCCCAATTCCATTTCTATTTCCCAATTCCATTTCTATTTCCCAATTCCATTTCTATTTCCCAATTCCATTTCTATTTCCCAATTCCATTTCTATTTCCCAATTCCATTTCTATTTCCCAATTCCATTTCTATTTCTCATTCTTAACACCTTGTAACTTGTCATGTTTAATGTGATCATAAGACTTTTGTTGAGAACCCTGGTCTGGAGCAGTATATGACGATTTTAAATTTACTTTTGCACAGGTGGTGCTTCAAAGATATTGATGACAACTCTGCAGATGATTTTTATGGTCTTGTAATTGCGGCTGGTAGATCAGGAAATTGTCGGATGACCGAAGCTTGTGTGCTTCCACCTGTTAAAAAACCAAGAAAGGAACGGAACCGAGGAAAATTGTCTGGATCAGCAGCTGCAACTGAGGCGATGGATGAAGAAATTTGGAAAGATTTCCCAGAAGACCTTTTTGAAGCTGTCATTGCAAGACTTCCCATTGCTACATTCTTCCGCTTTCGTGCTGTTTGCCAAAGATGGAACTCGCTGCTAAACTCTGAAACTTATGCTCTTTACCGTGCTCAAGTCCCGCAAACTACCCCCTGGTTCTACACCATTACTCATGACATGGTTAGTTCGGGAGCCATATACGACCCTTCTTCCAACAAATGGTACCATCCATCCATTTCATCTCAGCCTGTTAGATTACTCGTCCAGCCTGTTGCATCTGCTGGAGGGCTTGTGTGCTTGCTTGATTTCAGTCATAAGAACTTCTTTGTATGCAATCCTCTAACCCGATCTTTTAAAGAGTTGCCAGCTAGATCAGTTGAAGTGTGGTCTCGTGTTGCAGTAGGGATGACTCTAAATGGAAGTTCGGCCAGTGGGGGCTACAAGATCTTATGTCTGGGCTGTGATGGAGAGTATGAGGTTTACGACTCCATAGAAAACTCGTGGACTCATCCTCGGAGCATGCCTTCTACAATTAAGCTTCCATTAACCCTGAAACACCGCTCACAAGCTGTCTCCATTGACAACTTTGTTTACTTCATGCGTTCGGATCCTGAAGGGATTATGTCCTACAACATGGTCACTGGGATTTGGAATGAGTTTATAGTTCCCTCTCCGCGCCATCTTACAGACCATACACTTGCAGACTTCGGGGGCCGGCTCATGCTCGTGGGGTTGTTGACGAAAAATGCTGCCACATGCGTGTGTATATGGGAGCTGCAGAAGATGACTCTCTTATGGAAGGAGGTTGACAGAATGCCAAACATATGGTGCTTGGAGTTTTATGGAAAGCACGTTAGAATGAATTGCTTGGGAAACAAAGGGTTGCTCATGCTGTCCTTAAGATCAAGGCAAATGAACAGATTGGTTACGTACGACGTGACGAGCAAGGAATGGTTGAAGGTTCCCGTGTTGCCTCGCGGGAGGAAGCGACAATGGATAACATGCGGCACTGCATTTTACCCTTGCCCAACTGCTGTGGCTTAACTTAGCTTTTGCAGACATGTACACTCAATGGACGAAGTTGGTTGTTGTTTTAACTTGTGTAAGCTTTCTTTCTTAACCACGCTTGCCTTCTGTGCAACTGCGTGTTTCGTGATCTTGTAGTTTTACTTTTGATGAACTAGATTTTCCCAAAAAATTAGACCTTTTCTGGTTTTGGTGTACAAAGTTAACCTGTTTTTTTGGCTAAAAAAGAAATTGAAGAACCTTCTTTTGGGTCAATAATTTTGGCTAAAAATGCATGTAAAGTCTCCATTTTTGGGTCTCTTTGTTGTGAAATAGGGTTTAGCTTTTTGGCAATTTTTCCAAGGAGCTGAATATGACTTTTTAACTATCCCCTACTCATTGTCATTTTGACCACATGACGAAATGAATCTTTGAATTGAGTTAAAATGTGTTCTTCGGGTCCAAAAGAAAAAAGAATTCTGTTCTGAAAACAAGAAATAAACACTATAAAACTCAATAGAAAATAACTTCATTTAAGGAAGAAATAAATTAGTTTAACCAAACCAATTGTTAATAATATGATGTCAAAGCAGGAAAAGGACCAACAATTCTATTATCAAGTTCTTGAAATCCACAGGACGTACGAACTGTGGAATCATTCCCTTTTTTAGAAGAATTTCCCTTTCCTTCTGTGTCGTCTACGAAAGGGAGGACGGGATCGAGCAGTAATGCCATTCTCAAAATCAGAGCATCGGATCAAGCCATTCCTCCTCCTGTTGCTGTCCTGATTATCTGGAAGAGCGCTGTTGAGTAAACAAAGATTAGTAACATTCATAATACCCTTTGAATACAAAAGGGGGATAACATGGCAAAGATGAAAATGTTGTCACTATGTATGTATTAGCGGTGGGTTCGACGTAGATTTTCAAGGTTAATACATCTATCATCCTTGGAACACGACAAGTTTGCTTGTTGTTTTGCAATCGAGATCAAAAAGATGTCACAACCCTGTAAGACAGGTAATGCCAGGTTGTTCTAGGATGGCGAGGTAAACGTAATAAAACCATGGGACCTCCCTAGATAATTCATCCGCATATTGCAAGACAATGTGAATAAATTCCGTCTATTGAGGACATAATCTAACATGTGAAGGACATAAGACTTGACTGGTATAGTCGAAGAGTTAAACGGTAGAGTACTTGTTCTGTTTTTCTTGGTTGAGTCCTCTTGCAATCATCTAGATTAATTTCACTATCGCCAACCTTACTACATTGAGTTGCCTAGAAAACTATATGATCTTAAGTTTAGGAAGACGAACGGGGTAGCTTGAACCTATTTCCTCCTATATAATAAGCGACAAATTGACATATCCCGCACGGGCAATTTTGCTGTTCTATCAAAAATGTTTCGGTAGCATGGGAGCAAAATCACATCCCAAGGCCAGGAAACTCTGCCCGGACAAAATTTTACAAGAAGCATGATCTAGATATGCAACAGAGAACGAAAACATGACAAATGTTATGAGAGCTAGGATCCAATAAGGCTTACGGGACTGTCTTTATAATATGTGAGGGAAAGACTAGTAAAAAATTAGAGCTATGAGCTCACAATACTGAGGTGGAAAAGGGGAAGGAGACGAATGTGAATGAAGGAATGGAGCATTGACGACTCTGAAAATGAATACAAAAAGAGCTTACAAGATGCACCATCAAACTCAGACAGCTCGACTAGGTGGAAAAAAACATAAAAAGTGTTTCAAGTTAGATGAAAACTTGAAGATCTTTTTTTAAAATACTATTTTGAAGCTAAGACAAACTAAGGTTAATTCCCTTCTTTGTTCTTGACTCCACCCTATACCTCGAACCAAGGATGAAAATATCCATAAATCCGTAAATCAAAGGGTTCAACATTGATATTGAAGATTAATCAATATCTCTCATATCTTTTATAAATACCCATAAAAGATTATACATATTTAAATACCAATATCAAGATGTATATATAAATTTTTAATCACAGAAATATTTGTTTATCGAGTTTATCCATTTTAATCCTTGCCTAGAACTAGAACTCGTACACTTGGTTTATAAGAAGGTAGCCACAACTTAAGCTACAAACTATATATCAGATGAAGCAAAAACTTATATGATATAAACACAACAAAGGATTAGTCTTACATGATCCAATGACAACGAATATGAAGAATCCAAGCAGCAGGGGCCCAACAGGATAATCCTTCCCCTTCTTAACAGTCGTCTCTGGAACAGCTCCTCTCCTTGTGATATTCCTATCGAACTTCCCCACCTTTCGGTCTGCAAGACGCCTTGATGTTGTCTACAAAAGCCGAAGACAACATTTACAAAAGTATTGTTCAAAAAGGCAGACCAAAATATAAAAATTTAGGATACACAGCGTTTCAGCAGCACTAACAATTCAAAACAAAATGAAATCGTTTTGTTAGCTCAATTATTTCTCCCCATTAAAAACTATAACCTAACCATATGTTGACCAAAAATCTTAGGATAAGATGGTCTAAATTACAAAATTGAGACTTGAGAAAACAACTATCAACTTAGATTAACACCCAAGAGGGATTACTTGTTTCCAATAATCTTCAATAATCTCCGTTCTGTTTTTTTCTCTATTCTTATAAATATTCTCAATTAGGTTTCACGAAGAGTTCAGACCAATACTGACTACAAAATCCCTTTAAAAATTTCCCAATCAAAGGCCATCACTAGTTTCAAATCACTAATTCCTCATATTCTACATTGTCAAAAGACCACTAATACGAACATTTAATCACTCAATTTCGGAATGAGATGCAATAAGAACCAATTAGCCAAAGGTCAAACAAAAAAAAAAACCTATAATGGCAAAACAGATCAGATTCAGACCGAATTCTCAACGAAGAAAACAGAAAAAAGGATCACAATGCACAACAAAAAATTGCGTAGCAAAAGAATTAAACGATCCATTCAATGATAAACGATTCAGTTAAGGAAAAACGATCGATATCACGAGTCAGTGATCAAAACCCTAGACAAAAATCATCCGCACTTACAGATCTGAGATGGAAACGAAACGAGGAAGAAAATTACCATGATTTTGGCAGGAAATTGGATAGCCGGAGAGATTCGAAGAATTGCAGTGATCGATTCTCCTCCTGGCCGGGCGGCGAGTTTTCTCTCCGGTAGATTAATGGTCTGATCCTTCGGTCAGTAATTTTGAGATTTAAATAATTTGACTTAATGGCTGGCATTGATACGGTCCCGAATTTTGCGTCACCGCCAGACGCTTATTGGGCGCCGCCACGTTTTATGATATACGTGGCTCTTTCTTATTGGATGTTTGGGCAACGTCCACGTAACGTTCTTGGAACATTATTTTTCACGAAAGAGTAGAAAATTTGGATAAATATATAAATATGTAATTCGTGGGCCTATAAATGAAGTGTCGGCCCAAATTCCCAAAACGGGATCGACCCACAGTCACATGCTCATTTCATGGACAAGCCCAATTTGCATCAGCCCAAATAGAACCCAATATTGCTAAAAGTTAAAAGCCCAAACAGTTTGGACTATATATGCTGTCAGTGGGCTTGAGCTATTACAAAAATGGTATAAGAGCCAGACATCGAGCGATGTACCAGCGAGTAGACTGAACCCTAAAGTAGGATGAACACGAGACAATGTGCCATCAAGGACACTGACCTTAAAACGGGTGGGTTGAGATTTGCTTCGATTGAAAAATTGCAATATTCAAAATGGTTTGGTTATATTTAATTATGTAAAAAATAATAAAATAATTATTTTATTTATGCTCTAAAAAATAGGGTTTGGCAGCTTCCCAACATATTTAATTGTTTTAAAAACATTTATTAAAAAAGAAAAATAAGAAATGGGTAATATAAAAATTGATTAATAAATAGAAAAGGNATGCTATGTGCGATACATGCCCTACCAACACCTCATGCACCCTTACACACTCATAATCTTTTCCCACTTCAACAACTCTTTGTCTCTCTCATTTTTTTTATATTTATTAATTAATCCTTATACTTTTAAAATTTTCATTTTAATCCCATAATTTTAGTTATATATATATATATATATATATATTTATTTATTTATTTATTTATTTATTTATTAATTAAAGGAGAATTTATACATCAATTTTATAAATAATAATTAATATTTTACAACTGAGTTATACTTAAATTGGTTCATATATATTAATTTAAAGGCTAAATAAATAAACTAAAATAAGGGCAAAAGCTGGTTTGACTATTCAAATTAAATATTTGATTATAATGACTTGTTTGGAAATTATCATTCTTATAAAATAATTAATTAATTTTTTATTTTTTATTTATTTTTTTATTTTTATTTATTATTATTATTATTTTGGTGTGGTTAAAGTCTACAATGGAGGTGAAACTAAAAACACACCTAATGCATAACTTTCCACCTAACCTCCACCATGGCTCATCTAATAACATTTAATAAATAACTAAATAAATAAATAAAATTCTTTAACTTAATCTAAATTTTAAAATATTATATCCAATTTTTAAATAAAAAAATTCTTTGCATCTTGGTTGGCACACTGCTTGATGTTTAGCTCTGATACCATTTGTAACCGCCCAAGTCTACTGTTAGTAGATATTGTCCGCTTTGACTCGTTACGTATCGTCATCAGCCTCACGACTTTTAAAACACGTCTGCTAGGGAGAGGTTTCTACACCTTATAAGGAATACTTCGTTCTCCTCTCCACTTGATGTGGGGTCTCACAATCCACCCCCTTGGGGACCTTGCATCCTCGTTGGCACATAGCTCAGTGTCCGGCTCTGATACCATTTGTAACAACCCAAACTCACTGCTATCAAATATTGTTTGCTTTGGCCTATTACGTATCGTCGTCAGCCTCATTGTTTGTCTACTCAGAAGAGGTTTGCACACCCTTACAAGGAATGTTGTTTCTCTCTCTAACCGATGTGAGGTCTAACAATCCACCCTCCCTTCGGGACTTAGCATCCTCGTTGACACTGCTTGATGCCTAGCTCTAATACTTTTGTAACAGCCAAAGTCCACCGCTGGTAGATATTGTTCGCTTTGGCTCGTTACGTATCGTCATCAACCTCACAGTTTAAAGCGTGTCTGCTAAGGAGACGTTTTCACACCCTTATAAGAAATGTTTCGTCTCACTCTCCGACTGATGTGAGATCTCACAAGCGTGCTTTACTTAGAGTAATTTTCTAGTGGGTGATCTTCTAGAAAGTTTCCTAAGAAGTAGGTGAGTGTTGACAAAACATATTGGGAAGACTCGTATTGGTCGGTAGGATTACATTTGATGGTTTAATGAATATTCCACTTATTTGATGGGTCTACGGTTAAGCTCGGTATGAATAATCTTTGGCAAAAATTGATCGAAACTTTAGCACGAGCTCAAGAACGAACACATTGGGATAATATGATTTGATGGAGAGATAAACCGGTCAAAATCGATTTGATTCCACCATAAACATCAAGTTCGACGAATCAAGTTATATTTTGAAAAGTCGTTCTTTTTCTTTTTTTAATTCTATCTAATTTTTTTTTTCTATGTGGCCGACCCATTCGTGGTCGGGCT
Organism: Cucurbita pepo subsp. pepo; assembly: GCF_002806865.2. Taxonomy (NCBI): domain Eukaryota; kingdom Viridiplantae; phylum Streptophyta; class Magnoliopsida; order Cucurbitales; family Cucurbitaceae; genus Cucurbita; species Cucurbita pepo. The sequence goes on along the minus strand of NC_036654.1, from coordinate 8,168,359 downwards.
AAATCAATAAAATAAAGGAATAAATCTATTACTTTGAAAAGTAATTTTTTAAAAAAAGTTAATTAACCTAAACATAAAGTAAAAGTGAAGTTGATAGGAATAATATTCGATTAGGTAGAGGTATAGTAAGAAATTAAGGCAGTAAAATCATGCGGTTAATATTTTATGGTAAATAAATGGGAGAATTATGGAATATTTGTAAAGGAACAACTTCTTTCTTACGCAATTAAAGAAAGATATTATAACAAAAATGTGTACAGCGGAGCCGACAAGGTTGTCCAAGTCGGCGGTACACGTGGGACAGGGATGCTCTCCCTTCCAATTTATTAATAATTAGTTTAATGCTTTGTTCATTCGGAATATGACACGTGTCAGATTATGACACGTAGGATGATATTATTGGTTCGAGATGTGAGAACCGGTGCGCTGACGTGGGGGTGTCTCTGTCATAACAGCTCCCATCAGGCGGGCCCCACGGAACCATCACAATTAAATAATTTTCTTAAAAAAAAAAAAAAAAAAAGGAAATTAAACAGAGGAGTGGGTAATGGGAACAAGCCCCCTTGCTATATTTTCCCATTGCTTTTCACTTTAATTACCATTTTGCCACTTATATGATTTGATCAATTAATAAATATAAAATTTTAACTTTTTCCAAAATTACAACTTTACCCTTTTAGAAACTAAGATTGGTTGGGAAGATATCACGTCCACCGCTAGCAAATATGGTTTTTTGGGCTTTTCTTTTCAAGATTTTTAAAACGCATGGACTAATCTCCTCCCTATTCGAAGTGGGATTTCACAATTCACCCCTTTGGAGCCCAACGTCTTCGTTGAACACTCGTTCCCTTCTCCAATCGACGTGGGACCCCCAATCCACTCCTTCAAGGCCCAACATCCTTACTAGCACACTGCTTCGAGTCTACCCCCTTTAGGCTCAACCTCATCGCTGACACACCACCTTGTGTCTACCCCCTTCAAGCGCAGCCTCTTCACTGACTATGATATCATTTGTAACAGCCTAAGTCCATTACTAGTAGATATTATCCTCTTTGGGGGCCTCAGGAGACTAGCAAACGCGTTTTAAAAACTTTGAGGAAAAGTTCCAAGAGGACAATATCTACTAGCAGTGGAATTGGGCGAGAAAAAGGGGCGGGGAGGGTTATTGAGTAAATAAGAGTGGGAAGGAAGGGCAGTTTTGTCCTAGAAAAAGAAGAGCATTGGAAGGAGGAGTTAGCGTGTAGAAATGTGCATGGTGGGGGGATGTGGTATGAATAGATGAAATGGATAAGGAAGGATATGGAGAAAGAAGCAAAGTTAGGGATAGAGAAAGAGAGAAGCATTAATTTGGTTGATGAGTGGGACTGCGCCCTTTTTTCTACTCTTTACCGCATCATCATTTCCTTTCATCATCATCATATGAGTTCATTCTTTGTTCTTCCTCTGCCAGCAGCTTTAGATCTTTGCACCTTGCCTTTCTCAATGGTCGTTGTGTTTTTGTTCTTATTTTAACAACTGGGTTTTGTTCTTCAAACCCCAGTTCTTAAACTAAGTTTGGGGGAATCTTTTGGGGAGCTCTGTTTGGACCAATTCCACGTTCTGGGTCTTGGTCAAATTCTGTTTTTGAGTATTAGAAGCGTTCTTGTTTTCAACTCATCCAGGGGTGGGTGGATATCAAAGCATCGCATCTCTCTTCTCTCTCTAAAACTCATAGCTGATTTTAACAAAGAGGCCAGACCCATCTCAGGTTGCTCATGGTTTTAGCTTGATCTCCAATGAACTGGTTCATTTATGAAGTTATGGAAGCCAAGGGTGGTTTGGTATGGGTCCAGTTTTGGGAGAAGCTCATTGGAAAGTGCTGCAAGATGCATCACCAGTACTATCAGTATATTGGATCCAAGAAAGCCAGAAACACTTGGTGGAGAAGGGTTTTGGTGGCCTGGGTTCTTTGTTCTGTGTTTGGTTCTTTGTGGATCTTCCATTACATGAGCTCTCAAGCTACAGAGAAGAGGAAAGAGGGGTTGGGAAGCATGTGTGATGAGCGAGCTAGGATGCTTCAAGATCAGTTCAATGTCAGTATGAACCATATCCAAGCAATGTCCATACTCATCTCCACCTTCCATCATGCCAAGAACCCTTCTGCTATAGATCAGGTATTCAATTGTGTTGTTTTCATCATAATCCTTGTTTTTCTACTGGTTTTTCTTGTTCATGTATGGTTGTGTATGAAATTTGAAGTTATCTATGTTATGAACACACCTTGGCTTTGTGTTTGAAGTGTGTTTTCATGGAATCGAAGTGTTTTTGTAACGTCGTAGGTCCACCGCTAGCAGATATTGTTGTATTAGGGATCTCACAATTCGTTTGGAGTAGTAGTGTCTCTATTAGTCACTAACTTTGATACATATAGAGGACATTTGCGAGGTACACGGAACGAACTGCGTTCGAGAGGCCTCTTACCAGTGGTGTGGCGTATGCGGTAAGGGTGCTCCATTCGGAACGAGAGCGATTCGAGAAGCAGCAGGGGTGGACAATTAAAAGGATGGATAAAATTGAACAAAGTCCGGTTCATGAAGATGACTATGCTCCAGAAGACCTGGAGCCATCGCCGACCCAAGACGAATATGCTCCCGTTATCTTCGCACAGGATACGATTTCTCATGTCGTTTCTCTTGATATGCTGTCGGGAAAGGTTAGATACTTTCTTATCTTTTGGAACCTTGTCTTGTCAATGAGATTCCTGTTATGTTGTGAGTATTTTACTTGGATCTGATACTTTCAGTGGTTCGGCTGCCTGGTTTGATAAGACTCGAACATTTTCGGAATGTTCTTAAAAGTTTCGAGCTTCGAACATGTGATGTTCTACTTAAAAGTTTTGAGCATAAGATTTAATATCGAGTTATTTGCATCACCAGGAAGACAGGAAGAACGTTTTACGAGCTAGAGCATCGGGAAAGGGAGTGTTAACAGCTCCATTCAAATTGATCAAAACAAATCGCCTCGGAGTCATACTTACGTTTGCTGTCTACAAGAGAGATCTTCCCTCGAATGCCACTCCAAACGAGAGGATTCAAGCTACAGATGGGTATGTCTTTCTTTGTGATGATCGAACTCGATACGTCTAGTTCTTAACGAAATCCGAATGGAACTTAAACGAAACATTTGTCAAACAGATATCTTGGGGGAGTTTTTGATATCGAGTCGCTCGTGGAGAAGCTACTTCAACAGCTTGCAAGCAACCAAACCATCCTAGTGAATGTTTATGATACTACGAACCAATCACACCCGATCAGTATGTACGGTAAAGACGTATCAGAAGACGGGTTGCAGCATGTTAGCCCGCTTAACTTTGGCGATCCAGATAGGAAGCACGAGATGCGATGCAGGTAATTACATCTCCATTTCGACGTAACAAGTTCAATCAAGGAATGGTAATTCTAAGTTTGTGACACAGATTCAAACAAAAACAACCATGGCCATGGTTAGCAATATCAACTTCAATTGGCATACTCATTATTGCATTGCTTTTGGGGTATATATTTCACGCAACCTTGAACCGTATCACGAAAGTGGAGGACGATTATCACGAGATGATGGAACTCAAGAAACGGGCAGAAGCTGCTGATGTTGCGAAATCTCAGGTATGTGGACACTTTGATTAGTCTCGTCTCGACATTCGTCTACGAATTGAGCCTCAACAATTCTTCAACCCTTTGTAGTTCCTTGCAACCGTGTCTCATGAGATCAGATCCCCAATGAACGGCGTTCTAGGTGAGACTTTAGTTCGTTCTACGACGAAATTCTTCGAACTATACTATGTTCGAGTAATATCAAACCGATTTCTTTTGGTATTTCAGGGATGTTGGATTTGCTTATGGACACAGGCTTGGATTTCACTCAACAAGATTTTGTTAGAAGTGTACAAGATAGTGGAAAAGCTTTGGTGTCATTGGTAAATGAGGTTTTGGATCAAGCAAAGATTGAATCTGGAAAGCTTGAGCTTGAAGCCATTCCATTCAATCTGCAAGCAATTTTGGATGATATTTTGTCACTTTTTTCTGGGAAATCTCAAGAAAAAGGATTGGAGGTAATGTTTTTGTTAAACATACACAACTCTCCACAATAGTATGATATTGTCCACGGCTTCCCCAAACGACCTCATACCAATGGAGAGAGTATTCTTTGATTATAAACCCATGATCATTCACTAAATTAGTCGATGTGGGACTTTTATCATCCAACCATATTAAGCTTTAAATTCTGCACTCCACACCATTCTTCTTGTCTTACCATTCTTTTTACGCACATTATATCGGCATGGCCGTTCGTCTGGATTACAGCTCGCAGTTTACATCTCGGACAGCGTCCCCGAGATGCTTGTCGGTGATCCGGGAAGGTTTAGGCAAATCATCACTAATCTCGTGGGGAACTCGATCAAGGCAAGTAACGTTTTTTTTTCTACATGTCCATCTTGTTTAGCTGCTAAGTCATGATGTTTGGATTTGGCAGTTCACAGAGCAAGGACATATATTTATCACAGTTAATGTCGTTGAGGAGGTTCTTGAGTCGATTGATCTCGAGATCGAGTCATCAACGAATAGCACGTTGAGTGGCTATCCGGTTGCCAATAGGCGTCTCAGCTGGGCTGGATTTCAAACATTGAGTCAAGACGGACCGACGGCTTGTCATTTCCCGCCATTGTCACCAGACCATATTAACCTCATGGTATCCGTGGAAGATACAGGCGTTGGCATTCCCCTAGAAGCGCAATCACGTGTTTTCACTCCCTTCATGCAGGTTCGACCGTCGACATCTAGAACACACGGAGGAACGGGTATCGGGCTGAGTATTAGCAAATGTTTGGTTGGTCTGATGAAGGGGGAGATTGGTTTTGCAAGTGTACCTACGATTGGCTCGACCTTCACATTTACTGCGGTTTTCTCGAACGAGCCAAGTGAGTATGACAAATCCCAGCAAATTAAGAACACTTCCATCTCACCGTCCTCGGCATTTAAGGGCATGAGGGCATTAGTCGTGGACCATCGACCGATTCGGGCCAAAGTATCGAGATATCATATTCAACGTCTTGGAATAAACGTCGAGTTATTACCTGACTTGAACCAATGTGTGCATACCACCATGATTGGTGGTTCAGCTATCAATATGATCTTTGTTGAGCAAGATCTTTGGGATAAGGATATGAGCATATCAGATGTTCTTATCCACAACTTGAGAAATTCAAATGGGGTTCCTCCCAAACTGTTTCTTCTTACTAACTCCAGCGATATCATTTCTGATGTACTAACTCCCATACTCATCTTAAAGCCCTTGAGGGCAGGCATGCTTGCTGCCTCTCTACACCGGTTCATGGGCGTCGGAATTAATCGCAACGGAGAGCTTCCTGTACACTCTCTCCGTCATCTACTTCTCGGTCGGAAAATTCTTATCATAGATGACAATAAGGTTAACCGTATCGTTGCTGCTGGTGCTCTAAAACGGTATGGAGCTGATGTCGTATGCAAAAACAGTGGAATAGATGCGATCCGATTGCTTACGCCACCCCATCGATTCGATGCTTGTTTCATGGATATTCAGATGCCAGAAATGGATGGGTATGTTGTGATATACTTACTTTTCCTTGTTCTTTCTAAACATTTTGTAGCAATAATGAGCTGATCACTTCAGTGGTTCTTCTGCCTCACAGCTTTGAAGCTACACGAAGAATTCGGGAAATCGAATGTCGTATCAACGACAGTATCGAAGTTGGAGAACAATCAAAAGAAGCATATGAAAATAAATGTAATTGGCACGTACCCATCTTCGCCATGACTGCAGACGTAATCCAGGCCACACATGAGAAATGTCTTCGGTGTGGGATGGATGGATACGTTACGAAGCCATTTGAAATCGATCGACTTTACCGAGAGGTTTCTCAGTTTTTCCACAGTACCTCAAATGGAAGTTTATAGACAGAAATCATATACTCCGGGTCTGTAGACGACACTGGCCCGTTCGGTCGGGCTGTACAGCATGATTGAAAGTGTGTACATTACCTCCAAGTAAGTATTTTAGTTGAAAGACATAGGATCCAGTACAAAATGTAGGCAATATATTCTGATACTAATGGTGAAAAGCTTCCATCATATTGTGTCTTTTGCAGTCGAAGATGATAGACTTACGCTTAATATGATGACGCCAGGCAAGCCTAAGTTTTGTTGAATAGTGTAAATAGTAGACAGACATAAGGTTGATGGAGTTTTCATCTCTGGACAAGTCGTTTTTCTATGCCCCTCTGCTACGACCTGAATTTGATTCTAACAGCCGGCATAGATTGACCCGCCCACTATTACGATGAAAAAAGCCCTGCCCTTTTCCTTCGCTACTTCTATTAGCGCCAGACCTTGGTCGAATTGATTGTGTATCATGTGTAACGTCCATCAATGATGGTTCATTAATGTCCATTCATTTAGACTCCTTCCCCCTTCCTAACTACGAATAAGATCGAGAAGAGCCCGAATCAAACCAAGAACGAAAACGATTGTTCAGTACAAGTTACGATATCGGTCATTGAGGTCGGTAAGTAACTCGAGATTCATTTGGTAGCAGAATTCAATAGGGAATTCTGATGTGAGAGTGATTGAAATCTTGGTTTGCAGTGATGATGTACAAGTTGCAGATCATGAGAGGGCCCTGAAAGGCAGTGTAGATATGAATTTAGATGGAAGAATGTTGTGTGGCAACTGGAAGGGAAGCGGTTTGTATATTAAGAACATGTTTGATTCTCATGTTTGTAATAAGTTGAAAAAATTGATCACGTATAATTTTTATTCGATAATTCTTCTCCTTGTCCAAAAAGTTATATGTTATTTAGGCCGTTGTGTTGCCTTTTACTTACTATATAACGTTGCTTCTAAATCTTCTCTTATTATTACTTTCAAAAATTTCTTTACTCCCGTTTTCTAAAACCTTCTCCTCAAACGGGGTCAGAGGCTTGAACAAACGATGCTCGATTGTAGGCGACACAAATACAAATTGGCTGACTCACTTAGTGTTGGGAGTGACTGCTGCACAATCGCAAAGTCGGCTGCCCAAAAAGACACGATGGTGACAGATATGCGTGAATGTTCTTGATTTCTCCTTAAAATACGTGGAGTATCTAAACGGTTCTTATCATTTAATAAAATTCTCATAAATAGTTTTTAATGTAAAAAGATATTTTTAACAAATTATGAAAACTAAATTCTAAATACTTATATATCATAAAATAAAATATAACTTCAAAAGCTACTTTTTTCTTTTTCAGATAAAAGGGAAAATACCTCATAACTATAAGCAATCATTTTCCCAAAAGGACTTTAATTTTGATTTTTTTTTTTTTTTTCTCAAAAGATAATCTCTGACCCCTAAATTACAAAGCAAATTTTCATAAAACCAAATAATTACATAATCTGGGGATTCCTCCAAGCAAATCTCTCCATGTTTCTTCATCAGGACCGTTTGAAAAATTGTTGTCTAACCCCCATCTCCCTTTGTAGGTCAAGAACAACCAATGTTTTCCATCATCAAATCCAAAATTATTGCAAACCCATATGATGAAGTTCTGGGATTTGGAGAGGGGGAAGCATAGAAGCTTCATCATGTTCTTGTTTTGATGAATTCTCAACAATGGTTTTTGGGCGTTTGAGCGCTCCTGAGATCAAACTGCCCAAGAATCTAAAGGGATGGCTGATTTGATCTTTTACATTCAACATAATGGAGACCTCAGAAAGCTGCCAAACAACAGTCACCACTATCATCACTGAGACAAGACACTGAGTTAAAACGTTTTGCCTTTTCACCTTCTTCAGTTCCTTAACAATGTCTTCTCTACTAAACTCATCATCATCAGAGTTCTTAGCTTTCGATTTCAAATTATCTAATGCAGAAGCCAACTTCTCTGATTCCGTTCCTTCTTTTGTTCTTTCTTTCAGCGATTCTATCTGTCGGTGTTGAGGAAAATGAATTTGGTTTTCAAATTTACTATCCAAAGAAGCAGAGACAGGATTTGGAAGGGTGATATGATCATGAACAAGTTCAGAAGGCCAAATCTAGATGGATTTCAAATGATTTAACAACAATAATCCAGATTAGAATTCAATTTTCCGATCTCCTAACAGTGCATAATCGAAACATACGAAGAAGAGATCAAAGAAACAAGTTCAGAAGGCCAAATCTAGGTGGATTTCAAATGATTTAACAACAACAATCCAGATTCGAATTCAATTTTCCTCCATAAATTGAGATTTCCTAACAGTGCGTAATGAAAGAAATTCCAGAAACTCATAATCGAAACATACGAAGAAGAGATCAAAGAAATACGAAGCAACAACTCAAAAACCTCAATCAAACGTCGATTTCGAAAATAAATCACAAAAGGCGTAGCGATAAGAATTTCGAAGTTTCAGTGTTTCAGAAATCAAAACCGTAAATCTTGCGTACCTGAGAGAGCAAATCGTGGAGAAGAGTACGGTCCCCGTTTTCATCGCAATCGTGGATGTAGCTTCGATCAGAGGATTGCTTGTTCTTGTTCTCATCAAGCAGCCTCTCAATGGCGAGTTTGATCAGCTCGAGGCGTTGCTCTTTTTCCATCGGACTGTTCCACTTGAAATTTCTATGGAAGAGGTGAGGGATTTTCTATCGCGCTCTTGTAGTATCGGTTCCGTCATGGCTAACCTCGACTGTGAGAATGACAGGTAGCATGAACATGCACGTGGCATGTAATGAGTGGTCTGTCTTCCGTATAATTTTGGTTCATGTAATTTTGGATTCAATTAATTCTTCAAATTTAATTTTTAATAAAACCTAAAATTAACATTCCTTTGTATTACTATTATTATTCAACCAATTTAGATAAAAATTAATTCAAAATTAGTAGTATAATAATATCATTTTTTTTATTACAATAAAAAAGAAATTTAAATATTTAAGCTATTAACTTAGAGTCTTATATTTTAACGAGTCGAATTATGCTCATTTCAGTAATAACTAGTTACCTAAAGATAAAAAATATATGTAATTAATGCTTCTAGTCCTACAATTATTTTGTTTCAAGTGTTCTATTGTCCATCGTATCTTGAATTTTTACAATACAACAATATTAGAGGTGAAAATTCCGTATGGATAACCAATTAACAACGTCGGGTTGGTATAAAAACTTTTCGAGAGTTCAAATCCCTACCTGAAACGTAAAAGCAAATAAATGAAAAAGGGATTAATTTAATAGCATAAATCTCCTAACATACTCCCATCCCAAACCATTTACAGCAGTAATACAAATCATTTACAGAGACAATATATGACTAAACATCTGTGCTTACCAATTATAACCACTAGGGATACTGTACATATGATGGTTAACTAGAAAGGTAACTTGCAAAAAGAAAGATGAAATCAGTGAATGTTAGGTTAATCAGGATTACCAAGTTGCTCCTACACATACTTAGGATATTGATTACAATCTTCAGTCCCAGAAATGTCGACGAGAGAAGTCGATCCTGTGGATTAACGATCGGCACCATTAAGCTCAGCCTGTAAACGTTAGGGATGTAAGATGTCATCAATCAAAACCATAGCACCATGAATTCAGCTCCATAAGAAGGCCAATATAAGGCTTGATCTACACTTAATTCACGAAGTCGTGAAAATGTAAATGATAAACTCGTATCGAGGATGTGTATATGATGCAAGATCAAGCTAAAACGGAGTCATGCTTCTCGAATCAGAATCAAGTATAGGTGATTAAGCAATAAGACATTATTGACATTCATAATTACCATTAAAAAGTATGGCTCACCTTAGCTTCTCGAAATCCTTTAAGCGTACGGTGATATTGCTGACGAGCATCCAGAGAGTTAACCATCGATCGCACTCGTGAAACAGCCTCATCGATAGTAACTTCCACTTTTTCTTTGCGGAATACCTTTATAATATCGTCATCTTCATTTTCATCAATGGACTCTATATCGCTACGAAAACCTCTCAAACCAACTCCTTTCCTTCTCCAACGCAATACAACTTTATCAAGAATTCCAACAGCCCAACAAATTATTTTGTAATGCTTTCTAACTTGATACCCCCTCACATGTGCCTGTTAACAATGGAAAATGACAGCAAAAAGGTTTTAAATAATAAAATGGAACAGCGTCAACATCTGAAGCTTTAGATTAGCGTGTTTAGTAACTGTGTGTAAATCATGCATGTTCATGGAGATCATATAGTACCTGTATCTTCACAACTTTCTGACGAATCGATAAGAACTCTTGACGACCTTTCCAACCTCTATACTTTTTTTGTATAGATAATGCAGCAGCGTTGCAATCACGTCGATTAGAAAACTTTAACTTTGACATTGCTAAGAGCCCCTGTATGTCATTTGGATCAATTCCATACTCATCTATGCAAGCTGCAAAAACTGCCTCCTTCTGCTGTCTCTTTCTGAAAGAATGTGCACGGAAAGCAGATTGAATACGTGCTGCTGCCTGTGCAGCGTTCCTTACTGCAGCTAACGTATCGCTTAGAGGGGTATAGTCCTCAGTAGAAGTGTGGTTCCCCTCTGAAATGCTATTTACAGTCATTTCTGCTTCTACCTCAGCAGAGCCCTTGGAAAGTTCACCTTCTTCAAATGTGAGGGATGAAAGATGAGTAGTAAGTGCAACCTCTGATAAATAACCAGCAAGTCCCTTGTGTCCATGGATGTCTGCAATAGACGCTGCAGTTTTACCATCTGGATCTTGTGCACTAGGATCAGTCACAGAGCCAGCTGATGCTCCTGAGGCTATTAGTGAAGCAACCATTTTTTCCCTGATTTAAAAGCAAAATAATAATAATAAATAAAAATAAAATAAAAATTTTCAAAAAATAAAAGAAGTCATCTCACAAATACTAGGATAAAACTCAAATATGTTGAAGGATACCACCGACTCATGTCCATCTTGAGAAAGATGAAGCAAATAAAGTATGTTTCCTAAGGGTAGCAAAAACAGTTGTTTCTTAATTTGTTCATTACTAGTTCAAGTTACATGGAATGCCCAGAATGGTGAATAAACTGTACGGAAAAGGAAAATCTCTGATTTTCATTCAAGTTTTTGTATGCAAGTGTATCCAACTACTTATCAGATATACAAAATGTCATGAATGATTAGGTTCCACACCAGAAAATAAATCAAACATTGTTGGCCAAGTTTCGTGTTAATTGCCCTTCCATCTTCTCTTTGAGCCATAGGCTCTAGAATAGTGTACTTTCTGAGGGCAGTTCTGTTAATATTTAAGCTCTGAAATCATAAAAGTAAAAATAAACACTAAAAAAGTTGAACCTTCCAAATCGTGCGGCCCAGTGTAGAGCAGTCCATCCATTAATGTCACGGAAGTTTATATTCACACCACAACTGAGAATTGGGTTTAATGCCCACACATAGCCCAAGCCAGCAATCATGTGTATAATACCCTGTTCTTTCTTGGACAAGGAACAGCCTGCCGGATCATGTCTATCTTTCGGTTGGGAAGCAAGCCAGAGATGCAACTTGTCTTTTAGCAACTCTTGAAGAAGCCAATCAACGGTATCAGAAGGAGTTTCACTACCAACTAGAAGACCCTCTATCAAAGAACTCCACTGATCATCACCAGCTTTCACATAATTGCTCCTTACTTCAGAATTTACCGTGTTAGAGTCAGAGAGCAGTAATTGGACAAGCCTGACAAGTAACAACAGCTCCTCTGGACTCTTCGTAGGTCCACTAGAATGTGAGTAGCAACGACTGCAAACATTCATTTTATATTCAAACTCTCTGAATTCACTGCAGGGTTCCCGATTGCCAGATGTAATGCAGAAAGAAACTTTCCCAGGAAGGTGTGGAGGTGCTTCGCAATAAAGAGTCCCATTCTGAACAATCTGAAGAGGAACTTCAATATCTCCGAACATACAAGCCCAAGGAGATTCAGAAGGATCACAAAGAAAAGATCCAATAATGATGACCTGGATAGAGAGAATTTATGACTTGAATATTTGAACTATCAATGAGAATAACAGAGGCTGCAACTGATCAGAATCAAAATAGAGCAAAAATGTAACACTTCCTTTTACTACTCTTACGAGAGCCTATATCATTGTTCAGAAACCAAGCAATTGCAACAGTTCTGGATGTAATGCTAGTATTCTATATCTACGAACTCATCAAACATAAAGAAACCTGGTTAAAATAGTTTAATTTTCGGTTAACCATTGATCAAATTAGGTCAGAAATACTATCTTTGAGGTCCCTACAATTAGTTACCTTGCATATTCCATAACTAATTAATTAATTGAAGTCATACGTAGTTAGAGTACAAGGCAATAGTCTAGCTGTTGGAAACAATACTGAAAATGAGTACATTGAACATATAGCATTTATAGGCTAAATCATGTAGGCTACTGTTTTGTATGTTATAGGTTTGTTAGTTTCAACTAATAATTGGAGNTTTTTTTTTTTTTTTTTTTTTTTTTTTTTTTTTTTTTTTTTTGTAAACTAGCCGCTGCAGGATGATTTGGTTGTTAGGAAGTTAGTAATTAGTTGCACAATAGCCGCCTAAAGAAATAGTATAAATACTAGTCCTACTTGTATTTGTATCTTATCTTGAAGAAAAAGATTTCTTCCTGTATCATCTTACACTACTATATATATGTTTTAGTTCCTAATGTTAGGATATTTCTCCACTGCAGCCCCTAATGTGTAAAATGTTTCAATTAGTCCACTGCAGTCCTTGTGTTTATAATATATTCATTTTACGTGGGCCAGAAGAAGACTTTGTTAAAGAGGCTGGAGAGTGCCATCTGGGGTGTTCTGAGTGATGTTGTAGATAGGTGAGGGAACTTTTGTAAAGGGCGTGGAATCCTTTGGTGAGACTTTTAAGGATAGGCATAAAACTGTGACATGAGGAGGAAAGTCAATCAGTTAGATGATAGGGAAGAGAAGAATCGGACCTCCAGAAAGTCTGGAGATTTTTTTATCTCTTTCCCTCAAAATAATATAATCACAGAAATTCTGCCAATATACGTCCATATGTCATATGTGTGTGTATGTGGATAAATAGTCACTGCAATTCCGATTACAAAGCGACCTTCACTATTCTGAAATAGGGAACTTCCCCATTTGCGTCCATATCAGATCAACAAAGATGCCAACAGAAAATATGACATCAGCTCAAGGTAGAAATTGTAGCTGAAAAGGAAAAGGTAAGAGGAGAAAATATTTTGCAATTATTAAGAGTAAAATGCAAAATACCACAGGAAATTCTAAGATTCAAACGTTTATCAAGATAGACAGTACAGATCAAATGCATGCATAGCCTCAACTCACTAATATATTTGAGAAAGCAGTATAAAAAGCTAAAAAATCACACGACTATCAAGGCAGCCATCAAGCATAACAAACTCTGTAAACGGCAGAAGGCACTTGGCACCGTGTGATCATCACAGCACAGAAATACAAAAAATTACAAGTACCTTGGTATTCTCAGTGGCATAACCCTGCTCAGGAACAATTTGGCGGATTATAAATTTCTGCACTTGTGGAACAATTAAACTGGTATCAACTTCAAAAGAATTTCCATGGTCTTCTGTAAGAAAGGGTATATGGTAGTTGGAATTAACATCATGATTGTCTAGTGGTGAAGTATATTCTGAAGATGTGCAGCTTCCAAGCAAAGCAGAAGCTGGCAACGTGATAATCATAACTCAAGTTAACAATAGAAACCATTCTCTTTAAATTTACTGATGGAAAATAGAATAGATAAAACAAATATTTTGTTACAGTACTTTTTCCTCTTCTGTGCACCAAGTTGTAATGTTCATTGTCCACAGTTGTACTTTTACTCAAAGACGATGATGATTTTTCCTGTTGTTAATCAAATGTTAATAATTAAAAGGATAATTCCCCAAAGAAATGAATTAGAAATGAAAAAATTGAATGTCTAAACTGCAGCTGGTGAACTTACATTTTCATTCCATAGGAGAGACTGTCTATCTTGAGATTCAAGATCAGCTGTCTTACGTGAACCAAGTGCATAACCCCATGGTTGAGTTCCTTCACTATCAAACATAATCTCGTGTGCCATAGCATAATCGGAATGTTTTTCATTGGCATCTATTACAAAGAGGCGTCATCAGACAATTTTGTACAATTTAACATTATCTCCACAAATAATAAAGGAAAACATGCAGGAAGAATGTGAAAGTAGACGTATTTCTACTTATTTTCAATTGGCAAAAAAAACATCCCAATCAAGTAACATTCTATTAAGTAAAAGAATGTGTGCGTGTCTTCGGGGGGGGG